>NC_053024.1:683432281-683732281 GCF_003073215.2 Triticum urartu
CTTGTCACCCCGCTGCCACAGACGGCTTACAGCGCAAGCTTGCGCAGCACGCGGGGGCATTCTTTTGGCCAAACGGTGGCGCCAATGAATCGTCGGTGAGCCCGTTCCCGCGCAAGCTTCCCGCCCGACTCGGTGAAATCCCCCAAAATCCCAATGCTTACCGGCCTGCAATATAAACCCTCACGGTCGGCTGCTTCTCCTAGAATCGCCAATGGCACTGGTCCGTCGTCGTCGCTCAGCCACTCCGCCATCATCAGAGGACAGCTCCAGCTGGGAGGCTACACCGCGGCGGCGACGCAGTCCCCGGCGTAGAGTAGTGCGCGTGGCGTCCCTGTTGAGTGTGCGCGGAACACCCACCACATGCTCTGCCGTCGGTGCCCATCGGCAGCTGTTGCCGGCCGCCGTTGCCGCCACACCACCACCAAAAGCCAGGGCCATCGCGCGCTCTGCCGCGGCGGCCCGAAGGTGGGAGGTGGCCGTCGTGGCATCCACCCCACTGTCGGCCACTGTGACCATCACCCGCTCCACCACCGCGGCCCGAAGGCGGGAGGTGGTGGTCGTGGCCGCCACCCCATCATCGGCCGCCGTGGCCGCCAGCCCACCGTCGATCGCCAGGGTCATCACCCGCTCCGCCACCGCCGCCCGAAGGCGGGAGGTGGAGGTGGATGCCCGCACGTTGATAATCCACAAGTATAGGGGATCGCAACATTTTTCAAGGGTAAAGTATTCAACCCAAATTTATTGATTCGACACAAGGGGAGCCAAAGAATATTCTCAAGTATTAGTAGCTGAGTTGTCAATTCAACCACACCTGGAAATTTAATATCTCGAGCAAAGTATTTAGTAGCAAAGTAATATGATAGTAGTGGTAACGATAGCAAAAGTAACGGTAGCTAAAGTAATATTTTTGGGTTTTGTAGTGATTGTAACAGTAGCACCGGAAAAGTAAATAAGATAAGAACAATATATGAAAAGCTCATAGGCATTGGATCGATGATGGAGAATTATGCCGGATGCGATCGATCATGTAACAGTCATAACCTAGGGTGACACAGAACTAGCTCCAGTTCATCAATGTAATGTAGGCATGTATTCCGAATATAGTCATACGTGCTTATGGAAAAGAACGTGCATGGCATCTTTTGTCCTACCCTCCCGTGGCAGCGGGGTCCTACTGGAAACTAAGGGATATTAAGGCCTCCTTTTAATAGAGTACCAGACCAAAGCATTAACACATGGTGAATACATGAACTCCTCAAACTACGGTCATCACCGGGACTGGTCCCGAATATTATCACTTAGGGGTTGCAGGATCATAACACATAGTAGGTGACTATAGACTTGCAAGATAGGATCAAGAACTCTCATATATTGATAAAAACATAATAGGTTCAGATCTCAAATCATGGCACTCGGGCCCTAGTGACAAGCATTAGGCATAGAAAAGTCATAGCAACATCAATCTCAGAACATAGTGGACACTAGGGATCAAACCCTAACAAAACTAACTCGATTACATGATAAATCTCATCCAACCCATCACCGTCCATCAAGCCTACGATGGAATTACTCACGCACGGCGGTGAGCATCATGAAATTGGTGATGGAGGAAGATTGATGATGATGATGGCGACGGATTCCCCTCTCCGGAGCCACGAACGGACTCCAGACCAGCCCTCCCGAGAGAGTTTAGGGCTTGGCGATGGCTCTGTATCATAAAACGCGATGAATCCTTCTCTCTGATTTTTCCTCCCCGAAAGTGAATATATGGAGTCAGGGTTGAGGTCGACGGACCATTAGGGGGCCCACAAGGCAGGGCAGCGCACCTAGGGGGGTAGGGCGCGCCCCCCACCCTCGTGGACAGGTGGAGGCCCCCCTGACATGGATCTTTCTTTCGGTATTTTTGATATATTCCAAAATAATTCTCCATTGATTTTCAGGTCATTCCGAGAACTTTTATTTCTGCACAAAAATAACACCATTGCAATTCTGCTGAAAACAGCGTCAGTCCGGGTTAGTTCCATTCAAATCATGCAAGTTAGAGTCCAAAACAAGAGCAAAAGTGTTTGGAAAAGTAGATACGATGGAGACGTATCAACTCCCCCAAGCATAAACCTTTGCTTGTCCTCAAGCAATTCAGTTGATAAACTGAAAGTGATAAAGAAAAACTTTTACAAACTCTGTTTGCTCTTGTTGTTGTAAATATGTAAAGCCAACATTCAAGTTTTTAGCAAATATTATGAACTAACCATATTCACAATAACATTTAGGTCTCATGTTTACTCATATCAATGGCATAATCAACTAGCGAGCAATAATAATAAATCTCGGATGACAACACTTTCTAAAACTAATCACGATATGATATGACAAGATGGTATCTCACTAGCCCTTTCTGAGACCGCAAAACATAAATGCAGAGCACCTTTAAAGATCAAGGACTGACTAGACATTGTAATTCATGGTAAAAGAGATCCAGTCAAGTCATACTCAATTTAAAATAACAGTAATTGATGCAAATGACAGCGGTGCTCTCCAACTGGTGCTTTTTAACAAGAGGATGATGACTCAACATAAAAGTAAATGGATAGGCCCTTCACAGAGGGAAGTAGGGATTTGTAGAGGTGCCAGAGCTCGGTTTTTAAATAGATATGAATAATATTTTGAGCGGTATACTTTCATTGTCAACATAACAACCGAGAGATCTCGATATCTTCCATGCTACACACATTATAGGCGGCTCCCAAACATAATGGTAAAGTTTATACTCCCCCTCCACCAACAAGCAACAATCCATGGCTTGCTCAAAACAACGAGTGCCTCCAACTAACAAGAGTCCCGGGGGAGTTTTGTTTGCAGTTATTTTGATTTGATTTGCATAAAGCATGGGACTGGGCATCCCGGTGACCAACCCTTTTCTCGTGAGTGAGGAGCGGAGTCCACTCCTCTTGAGAATAACCCGCCTAGCATGGAAGATACAACCAGCCCTAGTTGATACATGAGCTTTTCGAGCATACAAAACATAATGTTTATTTGAAGGTTTAGAGTTTGGCACATACAAATTTACTTGGATCGGCAGGTAGATACCGTATATAGGTAGGTATGGTGGACTCGTATGGAACAACTTTGGGGTTTATGGAATTGGATGCAGAAGCAGTATTCCCGCTTAGTACAGGTGAAGGCTAGAAAAAGACTGGGAAGCGACCAGCTAGAGAGCGACAACAGTCATGAACGTGCATTAAAATTAATCAACACCGAATGCAAGAATGAGTAGGATATAATGCACCATGAACATAAATATCATAGAGGCTATATTGATTCTGTTTCAACTACATGCGTGAACATGTGGCAAGTCAAGCCACTCGAATCATTCAAAAGAGGATACCACCATATCATACCACATCACAACCATTTTAATAGCATGTTGGCATGCAAGGTAAACCATTATAAGCTCCTAGCTAATTAAGCATGGCATAAGCAACTATAATCTCTAATTGTCCTTGCAAATATGTTTCTTTCATAATAGACTGAATCAGGAATGATGGACTAATCATATTTACAAAAACAAGAGAGGTCGAGTTCATACCAGCTTTTCTCATCTCAATAAGTTCATCATATAATCATCATTATTGCCTTTCACTTGCACGACCGAATAGTGTAGAAAATAATAATAGTGCACGTGCATTGGACTAAGCTGGAATCTGCAAGCATTCAATTCAAGAGAGAAGACAAGGTAATATGGGATCAACAGTAGTGCATATAAGAGCCACTTAACATTTTCATTATGGTCTTCTCCTCTCGACCCCCAAAGAACAAGAAAAGAAATAAAACTATTTGCACGGGAAAGCTCCCAACAGACAAAAGAAGAGCAGGAAATCTTTTTGGGTTTTCTTTTTCATTACTACTACTACAGCATGAAAAGTAAACTAGCTAAAAAGCTACAACTAATTTTTTTGTTTTTATTAAGGTTTATCAAACACACAAGAAGAAAGCATAAAAAGGAAAATAAACTAGCATGGATATTACAATGAAAAAGTATGAGCACCGACAACTAGCATGAGTGTGTGAACAGGAATGTAAAGTCGGTGAGAAATATGTACTCCCCCAAGCTTAGGCTTTTCGCCTAAGTTAGTCTATGGCCATGGCTGGCCTGGCGGATATCCAAAGTAATAGTTGGGGTCGTACTGAGAAGAATCCCCCTGGTGCCACTGGTCGGCGATCTCTTCTAGATTCCACTGAAAAACAGACTGCCGGTGAGGATCAAATTGTGGTTCTGGCTCTGGCTCTGTAGCTGGTGTGGGGTTTCGGTAGGCGTGAATGGCCTCCGGTGGAACAAGGTACTTGCCTGCAGATAAGTCAAACAAGGAAGGAGCAGGCAAAGTAATAGTCTCAGGGTGATTTTTATCAAATATCAGCTTGTACTTAAGCATCTTTTCCTTATTCTTAACGATAAAATCATGCGCTACCATACTCTTATAGTCTAGAAAAACATGAGGCAGCAACTTTTCTTCTTTCTCATAATGCCTAATAGGTATGCTAAAATGTGCAGCGAAGCGCGAGGCGAAGATACCTCCCAAGATGAGGCTCTTAGTACAGTTAAAATTTAACCGCTTTGCAGCAATAGCGCCCATACTAAATGTGTCATCACGGAACAAGGCCTGGCACAAAATAACAATATCAGGGGCACTAAGCTTGCCACAGTTTCCGTGACCAATTAAGCATCTACTAGCAAATATTGCGAAGTAATGTAAAACAGGGAAATGTATGCTAGTAATTCTTGCATCGGAAACTTTCCTCGTTTCCCCTACAGCAATTGTGTTAACAAACCCTTCCACATCGTCATGATGTGGTTCCTCTACACTGCCCTCAAAAGGGATCAAACAAACCCGACAAAAATCACGAAGTGACATCTCTTTATGCTCATCATATAAATAAAATTCCACCGTAGGTGGTGAGCTCCTAGCATGGAAATGAAAGTTTTGCACAAAGATATTGGTGAGTAAGAGATACTGTTTGCGTTGGTCGTGGAGGAAGACGATGAGGCCTGCATTCTCAGCCAATTTATAGAAATCATCATAAATCCCGGCTGCTCTCAAGAAATCATCACAAGTCCATTCACATGGTCGGACCTCCATGGTGCAAGAGAGATTATACTTGGGCTTCTTGTTCTCTTCACTTTGTTTATCCTTCGAGCTTCGGCTCGATGAACCCCTCAAAAATCTCTTCATCTTTTTCTAAAAATTTCTGAAATTTTTAGTAACTTCAAAATAAAAGTGAATCGAACTCAACAAAATTGATAGCAACTACTCCTACAAGTGCCTCGAGACAATATCATGCATCAAAACTAATTTTGACCACATAAATTTTACATGCAAGCTTAAGAACAGGGTCACCTAAGCAGCAAAAATTTGCAATGAATTAAGCACTAGAACAAAAACTAATTGGACCATTGGAGGAGTCACATACCAAAGAACAACCCCCCAAAGGAGTTTTGTGAATGGAGCTTTGAGCAAGGAGATCGAAAATGGTAGCAAGATGAGCTTGGACTCGGGTTTGAGCTGGCTAGTGATGTTTTTGGGAGGAAGAAGGAGTGTGTGGTAGCTGGAATAAGTGGAGGGGAGCCACCGTGGGCCCACGAGGCAAGGGGCGCGCCCTCCACCCTCGTGGCCAGGTGCTTGCCCCCCTATTGTGTTCTCAGTGCCAGATATTCTCAAATATTCCAGAAAAAATCATATTTAACTTTCAGGGCATTTGGAGAACTTTTATTTTTGGGGTATTTTTTATTGCATTGATAATTCAGAAAACAAACAGAAAAATATTATTTTTGCTTTATTTAATATAAATAACAGAAAGCAAAAAAGAGGGTACAGAGAGTTGTGTTTTCTAAATTCATCCATCTCATGCTCATCAAAAGGAATCCACTAACAAGGTTGATCAGGTCGTATTAACAAACTCATTCTGAATAACATGGAACCGGAGAATTTTCGAATAACACTAGCTTACCTCAACGGGGATATGCATGTCCCCAACAATAAGAATATCATATTTCATCTTGACAGTAGGAAGAGGAAATTCAAAACCTCCAATAGTGATTGTTGAATTTTTTTCAATAGAATTGATACTATGGACTTTTGGTTGTTTCCTCAGAAAGTGTACCGTATGCTCATTACCATTAACATGAAAAGTGACATTGCCTTTGGTGCAATCAATAACAGCCCCTGCAGTATTCAAAAAGGGTCTTCCAAGAATAATAGACATACTATCGTCCTCGGGAATATCAAGAATAACAAAGTCCGTTAAAATAGTAACGTTTGCAACCACAACAGGCACATCCTCACAAATACCGACAGGTAAAGCAGTTCATTTATCAGCCATTTGCAAGGATATTTCAGTAGGTGTCAACTTATTCAAATCAAGTCTACTATATAAAGAGAGAGGCATAACACAAACACCGGCTCCAAGATCACATAAAGCAGTTTTAACATAGTTTCTTTTAATGGAGCATGGTATAGTTGGTACTCCTGGATCTCCAAGTTTCTTTGGTATTCCACCCTTAAAAGTATAATTAACAAGCATGGTAGAAATTTCAGCTTCCGGTATCTTTCTTTTATTAGTAACAATATCTTTCATGTACTTAGCATAAGGATTCATTTTAAGCATATCAGTCAAACGCATACGCAAAAAAGATAGGTCTAATCATTTCAGCAAAGTGCTCAAAATCCTCATCATCCTTTTTCTTGGATGGTTTAGGAGGAAAAGGCATGGGTTTCTGAACCCATGGTTCTCTTTCCTTACCGTGCTTCCTAGCAACAAAGTCTCTCTTATCATAACGTTGATTCTTTGATTGTGGATTATAAAAATCAATAGCAGGTTCAATCTCTACTTCGTTATCATTACTAGGTTGAGCATCAACATGAACATCATCATTAACATTATCACTAGGTTCATGTTCATTACCAGACTGTGTTTCAGTATCAAAAATAGAAATATCATTGGGATTCTCAGGTGTGTCTATAACAGGTTCACTAGAAGCATGCAAAGTCCTATCATTTTTCTTTTTCTTCCTTTTAGAAGGACTGGGTGCATCTATAGTAGTTCTCTGAGAATCTTGCTCAATTCTCTTAGGGTGGCCCTAGGGATACAAAGGTTCCTGAGTCATTTTGCCACCTCTAGTCATAACTCTAACAGCATTATCATTCTTATTATTTAATTCATTGAGCAAATCATTATAAGCTTTAAGTACTTGTTCTACTTGAGTGGTAACCATAGAAGCATGTTTACTAATAAGTTTAAGTTCACCTTTAACATTATCCATATAATCACTCAAGTGTTCAATCATGTAAGCATTATGTTTCAATTTTCTACCAACATAAGCATTAAAATCTTCTTGCTTAACCATAAAGTTATCAAATTCATCCAAACATTGGCTTGCAAACTTAGTAGGAGGGATTTCAACTTTATCATATCTATAAAGTGAATTTATCTTTACTACCTATGTCGGGTTATCGAGACCGTGTGTTTCTTCAATAGGCGATGAATTAAAACCATGTATTTCTTCAACAGGAGGTAAATACTTAACATCTTCATCTTTTATACCTTTTTCTTTCATAGATTTCTTTGCCTCATGCATATCTTCAGGACTGAGAAATAGAATACCCCTTTTCTTCGGAGTTGGCTTAGGAGTTGGTTCAGGAAGTGTCCAATCTTTTCATTAGTCAACATATTATTCAATAGCAATTCAGCTTGATTAACTGTTCTTTCCCTGAAAACACAACCATCACAACTATCTAGGTAGTCTCTGGAAGCATCGGTTAGTCCATTATAAAAGATATCAAGTATATTATTTTTCTTGAGAGGATGATTAGGAAAAGCATTAAGTAATTGTAGAAGCCTCCCCCAAGGTTGTGGGAGACTCTCTTCTTCAATTTGCACAAAATTATATATCTCCCTTAAAGCAGCTTGTTTCTAATGAGCGGAGAAATATTTAGCAGAGAAATAGTAAATCATATCCCAAGGACTACGCACACAAGCAGGATCAAGAGAATTAAACCATATCTTAGCATCACCCTTCAATGAGAACGGAAATAATTTTTAAGGATACAATAGTAGCAAGTTTTCTCATCATTAGTGACTAGGGTAGCTATATCATTTAATTTAGTAAGATGTGCCACCACAGTTTCAAATGCATAGCCATAGAACGGATCAGATTCAACCAAAGTAATTAACTCAGGATCGACAGAGAATTCATAATCCTTATCCGTAACAATGATAGGTGAAGTAGCATAAGCAGGATCATATTTCATTCTAGCATTCAGAGATTTTTTTTCTTTAAGCTTAGCTAATAGTTTCTTAAGATCACTCCTATCATTGCAAGCAAGAAAGTCTCTAGCAGTTTCTTCATCCATAACATAACCATCAGGAACAACATGTAATTCATATCTAGGGGAGAATCTTCATCATTACTTCCATCAATATTATCAGTTTCAATAATTTCATTCTCTCTAGCCCTAGCAAGTTGTTCGTCAAGAAATTCACCAAGTGGCACATTAGTATTAAGCATAGAAGTAGTTGAAGGAAATATGCCCTAGAGGCAATAATAAAGTTATTATTATATTTCCTTGTTCATGATAATTATCTTTTATTCATGCTATAATTGTGTTATCCGGAAATCGTAATACATGTGTGAATACATAGACAAACAGAGTGTCACTAGTATGCCTCTACTTGACTAGCTCGTTGATCAAAGATGGTTATGTTTCCTAACCATAGACATGAGTTGTCATTTGATTAACGAAATCACATCATTAGGAGAATGATGTGATTGACTTGACCCATTCCGTTAGCATAGCACTTGATCGTTTAGTTTGTTGCTATTGCTTTCTTCATGACTTATACATGTTCCTATGACTATGAGGTTATGCATCTCCCGTTTACCGGAGGAACACTTTGTGTGCTACCAAACATCACAACGTAACTGGGTGATTATA
Organism: Triticum urartu; assembly: GCF_003073215.2. Classification (NCBI taxonomy): domain Eukaryota; kingdom Viridiplantae; phylum Streptophyta; class Magnoliopsida; order Poales; family Poaceae; genus Triticum; species Triticum urartu. The sequence continues at coordinate 683,441,269 of NC_053024.1, forward strand.
AATGTGCTCTACAGGTGTCTCCGAAGGTACTTGTTGGGTTGGCGTATTTCAAGATTAGGATTTGTCACTCCGATTGTCGGAGAGGTATCTCTGGGCCCTCTCGGTAATGCACATCACTTAAGCCTTGCAAGCATTGCAACTAATGAGTTAGTTGCGGGATGATGTATTACAGAACGAGTAAAGAGACTTGCCGGTAACGAGATTGAACTAGGTATTGAGATACCAACGATCGAATCTCGGGCAATTAACATACCGATGACAAAGGGAACAACGTATGTTGTTATGCGGTCTGACCGATAAAGATCTTTGTAGAATATGTGGGAGCCAATATGAGCATCCAGGTTCCGCTATTGGTTATTGACCGGAGACATGTCTCGGTCATGTCTACATAGTTCTCGAACCCGTAGGGTCCGCACGCTTAAAGTTCGATGATGCTTATATTATGAGTTTATGTGTTTTGATGTACCGAAGGAGTTCGGAGTCCCGGATGAGATCGGGGACATGACAAGGAGTCTCGAAATGGTCGAGACGTAAAGATCGATATATTGGACGACTATATTCGAACATCGGAAAGGTTCCGAGTGATTTGGGTATTTTCGGGTGTACCGGGGAGTTAGGGAATTCGTATTGGGCCTTAATGGGCCATATGGGAAAGGAGAGAAAGGCCTCAAAGGGTTGCCGCACCCCTCCCCATGGGTTGGTCCGAATTGGACTAAGGAGGGGGGAGCCCCCTTCCTTCCTTCTCCTTTTCCCTTCTCTTTCCTTCCCTCCTACTCCTACTACTTGGAAGGGCTCCTAGTTCTACTAGGAAAGGGGGAATCCTACTCCCGGTGAGAGTAGGACTCCCCTAGGGCGCGCCATAGAGAGGGCCGGCCCTCCCCGTCCTCCACTCCTTTATATACGGGGGCAGGAGGGCACCCCAAAGACACAACAATTGATCGTTTGATCTTTTAGCCGTGTGCGGTGCCCCGCTCCACCATAGTCCACCTCGATATTACTGTAGCGGTGCTTAGGCGAAGCCATGCATCAGTAGAATATCAACATCGTCACCACGCCGTCGTGCTGACGAAACTCTCCCTCAACACATGGCTGGATCGAAGTTTGAGGGACGTCATCGGGCTGAACGTGTGCAGAACTCGGAGGTGTCGTGTGTTCGGTACTTGATCGGTCGGATCATGAATACATATGACTACATCAACCGCGTTGTGCTAACGCTTCCGCTTTTGGTCTACGAGGGTACGTGGACAACCCTCTCCCCTCTCGTTGCTATGCATCACCATGATCTTGCGTGTGCGTATAATTTTTTTTGAAATTACTACGTTCCTCAACAGTGGCATCCGAGCCAGCTTTTATGCATTGATGTAATATGCACGAGTAGAACACAAGTGAGTTGTGGGCGACATAAGTCATACTGCTTACCAGCATGTCACACTTTGGTTCGGCGGTATTGTTGGATGAAGCGGCCCGGACCGACATTACGCGTACGCTTACGCGAGACTGGTTTTACCGCTGTGCTATGCACACAGGTCACTAGCGGGTGTCAGTTTCTCCAACTTTAGTTGAACCGAGTGTGGCTACGCCCGGTCCTTGCGAAGGTTAAAATAGCACCAACTTGACAAACTATCGTTGTGGTTTTGATGCGTAGGTAAGAATGGTTCTTGCTAAGCCCGTAGCAGCCACATAAAACTTGTAACAACAAAGTAGAGGACGTCTAACTTGTTTTTGCAGGGCATGTTGTGATGTGTACCAGAACTAGGGATGTGACAACTTGCCCCCACTGGAAAAAATCTTGTCCCGAGATTCAGGAGTCGGCGGAAAGAAAGTGGGGTACTCTAGTCGAAGACGATCTTCACGCTCCCAAGTAGCTTCTCTCTCGGAATGATGAGACCACTGAACCTTGAGAAACTTGATGTTATTACGTCGAGTAACACGCTCTGCTTGATCCAGAATGCGGACGGGGTACTCTCGATAAGTGAGGTTATCTTGGAGATCAAGTGTTTCGTGGTCCACTCCACGGATGGGATCCGAGAAGCAACGCCTGAGTTGAGAGACGTGGAAGACATCATGAACTCGAGAAAGATGTGGGGGTAGTTCCAACTGGTAGGCAACCTCTCCTCGTTTAGCGAGAATGCGAAAAGGACCAATGTAACGAGGAGCCAACTTTCCCTTGATACCGAAACGATGGGTACCCTTCAAAGGGGTAACCCGAAGGTAAGCCTTGTTGCCAACTTCATAAGCCACTTCCTTATGACGACGGTCATACTGGCTCTTTTGACAAGATTGGGTTGTTTTCAAATTCTCCCGAATGACGCGAACTTGGTCTTCTGCCTCCTGAATCTCGTCCGGTCCAAAGAATTGTCTTTCACCGGTTTTTGACCAGTTCAAAGGTGTTCGACATCTTCGTCCATACAGAACCTCAAAGGGAGCTTTCTTGAGGCTGGATTGGTAGCTATTGTTATAAGCAAACTCGGCGAAGGGAAGACACTTCTCCCAATCCATACCGAATGAGATAACACAAGCTCTAAGCATGTCTTCAAGAATTTGGTTGACCCTTTCCACCTGACCACTTGATTGAGGGTGGAAAGCGGTACTGAAGGAAAGATGGGTGTCCATGGCAGTTTGGAAACTCTCCCAGAAATGAGAAGTGAAAAGACTACCACGACTAAATTGATCTCTAGTGGAACACCATGAAGTGACACTATTCGAGAAATATATAAGTCAGCGAGCTGACTAGCAGTGATACTCTCTCGAACAGGTAGGAAGTGAGCCACTTTGGAAAGACGATCAATGACTATGAAGATAGCATTATTCCCTTTCTTGGTCCTGGGAAAGCCAGTGATGAAGTCCATACCAACTTTATCGCATTTCTACTCAGGAATAGCTAAAGGTTGAAGGGTGCCAATAGGCCTTTGATGCTCTGCCTTAACGCGACGACAAACGTCGTAGTTAGAAATAAACTAAGCGATTTCTCTCTTCATCCTAGTCCACCAGAACCTCTGGCGCAGGTCCTGATACATCTTAGTACTACCGGCATGAATCATGAGAGGTGATTCATGGGCCTCCTTAAGGATTAGTTGCCAAAGATGCTGCTTCTTGGGGACCACCAGGCGATTCCCGAAGAAAACAACACCTCGATCATCTATAGAGAAACTACCAGCAATGCCCTTGGCAATGTTTCTCTTGATCCGGGTAATCCCCGTATCATGCTTCTGGGCTTCTATGATATGATCCACAAGAGTAGGTTTCGCCACCAAGGTAGAAAGGAATCGCAATGTGAAGATTAAGCTTGCAGAATTCCTCATGGAGAAGTGGTTGGCCCTGCTGCAACATAAGATTGTTGCAATAGGACTTACGACTTAGCGCATCAGCCATGACATTCCCCTTGCCTGGGGTGTAGGTAATTCCTAAGTCGTAATCTGAGATCAACTCCAACCAACGTCTTTGCCTAAGGTTCAAATCTGGTTGGGTGAAGATATACTTAAGACTCTGGTGATCGGTGTAAATCTCGCAACGTTTACCAAGAAGATAATGTCGCCATGTCTTAAGTGCATAGACTACGGCTGCAAGCTCTAAATCATGTGTAGGATAATTATCCTCATGTGGATGCAACTGTCGAGATGCATAGGCAATCACATGGCGATCCTGCATAAGAATGCAACCTAGTCCCTGTCGTGAGGCATTGCAGTAGATAACAAAGTCTTTAGTGAAATCCGGTGGCACAAGTATGGGAGCGGAAGTCAGGCGTGTTTTCAGTTCCTGAAAACTATGCTCACACTGTGGGGACCACTCAAACTTTTTATCTTTCTTGAGAAGTTCCGTGAGAGGTTTGGCCACTTTGGAGAAGTTCTCAACGAAGCGGCGACAATAACTGGCTAGACCAAGGAAACTCCTAACTTGCTTAACTGTTTCAGGCGGAGTCCAATCAAGAACGGCCTGAACTCGCTCGGGATTGATGGCAATGCCCTTGCTAGAGATCACGTGGCCTAGGTAGGTCACTTTTGGCAACCAAAATTTGCACTTGGAGAACTTGGCATAAAGGCGGTGTTCTCTGAGTTTTTCTAACACAAGTCTAAGATGTTCGGCATGCTCTTCCTCGTTCTTCGAGTAAATAAGGATATCATCGAGGTAAACCACGACGAACTTATCTAAGTACTCCATGAAGATCGAGTTCATCAAGCGAGATAAGGTAGCTGGAGCATTGGTTAGACCGAACGACATGACGGTGTACTCATACTGGCCATAACGAGTGACAAAAGCCGTCTTAGGAATGTCCCCATTTCTGATCTTGATTTGGTGGTAGCCTAACCTCAAATCCATCTTGGAAAAGACTAAGGATCCAGCGAGCTGATCATACCGATCGTTGATCCTGGGGAGCAGATACTTGTTCTTTATCATGACTAAATTAACGGGACGATAATCTACAACCATCCGGTCCGTACCATCCTTCTTCTTGACGAAGAGAACGGGGAAAGCCCAAGGAGAAGAACTAGGATGGATGAAACCCTTTTGCAAGGACTCATCAAGTTGTTGCTTTCGCTCGGCTAGCTCTAAGGGTGCCATCTTGTAAGGTTTCCTAGAGATTGGAGCGGTTCCTGGGATAAGATCTATGACAAACTCTACATCTCTGTCAGGTGGAATACCTGGCAGTTCCTCAGGAAAGACATCCGGAAAGTCACGGACTACTGGGATATCTTCAAGGTCAGGAAGAGGGCTGGCATTAAGAGAATAGAGTTGGCGCTTTGCAACTCTAGTGGAGACAGTGACTATCTTGCCAGATGGGTGTGTAAGCTGAACAGACCTTGTGTAACAATCAATGTTGGCATAATGAGCTTCAATCCAGTCCATACCCAAGATGATGTTAATATCTGTAGACTTGAGGGCTATAAGTGATGCAAGGAATACAAGTCTGTCAACAAGGATTTCATTACCATGGCTTACACTAGAAGTTTGCCATTTGGATCCAGGAGTTTGAATGACTAGTGGAGAGAGCATATCACAAAATGACATGTTGTGCAAGTTAGCATAGCTTTCGGAAATGAAGGAATGAGATGCTCCAGTATCGAACAAAACCGATGTTGGATGCCAATTGACAAGGAGTGTACCAAGAACGACATCTGGATCATCATGGGCGTCTTTAGCTGAGACGTGATGCACACATCCACGTTCAGTGGGAGCTGACTTGACACTAATCATCTTGCGTGATGGCTTACCACGGCCAACAGACTTCTCAGGCTGGGGTGGAGCATAGTTGGTTTGAGAGCAGTCACGTGCATAGTGTCCTGGCTCTCCGCATGTGAAGCAAGTCCCTGAAGTAGGACGTGGACCCGCACTGACAAGCGGTCTACCGATAGGCCTAGGTGGAGCATACGGTTGAGCTGGGTGAGGCGCCACATAAGAAGGCCTCGGTGTATAACAGGGTGGAAGAGCGGAGTTCGGAACCCAAATCCGACGCTTCTGCGAACTAGAACCGGAGGAAGAACCCAAATCACGGGTGTGCTTACGATACTCCTCGTAAGTGAGTTGAGCTGTCTCTGCATTAATGGCCTTGTTCATAAGAGCCTGGAATGTATTGCAATGATGCAAGTGGAGATCACGACGCAACTTGGGGTTGAGACCCTTCCGGAACCTAGCCTGCTTCTTGGCGTTCGTGGACACTTCTTCTGTAGCATAGCGGGCAAGGTTCTCAAACTCTCTACTATAAGCATCAACAAGCATCTTACTCTGGTGAAACTACAGAACTCTTCTCTCTTGTGGTCAATGAGAGCCTGAGGAATGTGATGCTCGCGAAAAGCCTCAGTGAAATCTCTCCAGGTGGTTATCTGGCCAGCTGGAAGCATAGTCTCATAGTTCTGCCACCAAAGACTAGCAAGACCTTCCAGGTGATATGTAGCATAGGTGACCTTGTCATCTTCAGCTACGCTCGCGGAGCGCAGCTTGTGTGTGATACTACGGAGCCAGTCATCTGCATCGAGTGGTTCAATGGAATGATGGAAGGTAGGTGGTTTCAAACCAATGAAATCATAGATGGTCGCTGACTCTTTGCACTGGGGTGCGGTGTTCTCCTCGATACGTGCTAACAAGCGGTTGGTCTCACGCTTATTCATCTCAACCTCTAACATGAACTTTGCCAGCGAAGACTGATCGGGAGGATCCTCATCCCTACCATCTCCGTGGTTCCGGCTACGAGCAACAGAACTTTGGTTAACCGACGACATCCTGAGAACAAAACCAAGGACGGAGTCAACATCAACTATAGGATGCAGAAGCTAGCACAAGGAAATTTAGTATCTCTCAAACTCCTAGGACAATTCCGGCAGCATAACGGCAGTAAAATGCTCAAAATGAGACATCCTGCAAAGGATGGGGTAGCACCATACTCAACATCATCACTCAAGGTTCTGAGATATTACTAAATAGACTACACCGGAAGTACTTGAACTGGGATAAGACTCTGGTCAACCAATCCTAAGAGACTACGGAGTAGTAACACGTGATCCTGATAGACGGAAGAGGAAGCCTAGTTCTTTAACCCCGTAGAAAAGATAGGACGACTTAGATCAGAAGTGCATGAGGTATAAGGAATAAAAAGAGCCTTACGTTCCCTTCCACAATCAATTCCCCTATATAGCTAAAGAATTTCTAGGCTCAACTTCGACCAGGTTGGCTTGGTAATCCTACATGCAGTCAGGCTCTGATACCAAAACTATCGGGACCCCGATTCTAAGTCACACCGATCTAGCCTGTAACACCTCATATCACTTTGCGGCCTCACGCATGGTATTCCCACGGGTGTCGCCTTACCATGGCCCGGGACCGTTTGCGCCTTTTGGCTCACGTATATGATAGTGTCGCTAGCATCCATATGACAGAGAACCCGGGCCGACATGGCTAGTCATGAACCCAAAGAGGCACTAACCTATGGGGACAGGCATACATGATTCACATCGAGCATGTCAGTCAGCAGCGTGTGAATCTGGGCTGTAGCACTGGGCTAACAGGACTCCGGGGAACCCGGGCTGTAGCAGGCTAGGCAGGACTCCGGATGTCACCGCGTGACATTTCCCCGAAGGGACAGACACAGGAACGAAGTGAAACACATGCCAGCCAGTCAAGTGTCCTGAGCAGTAGTGTTGGGCTAGCAGGACTCCGGTGAACCGGGCTGTAGCGGACTACTATGGCTCAAGGAAGCGCTAGACTACATTTCCCCATAAGAGAGGCTGTCAAGGATAAACAACTAGATTGTCGGATCCCACACATCGCAATACACGTCACACGTACGCATAACATGCAAGTATGTGCTGTACAACATGGCATCACAACATAACGCAACTCATATAGATAAATGCCCAGAAGAGCCACATAGCATCTTATATTTATTAATTGGAGGCACCATACGATGCTCCACGTTAATCCTAAACAACTAAAAAAATGTCCGTTCAATCTCAAGATTAATTATCTACAGCCATGGGATGATGTATCCTAAGAGTCCTAGGCTGTTGCCCCACGTGCACCTCTTTTAGGTAAAAAAAACTGTTCAATCTCATGATTAATACGTTAGGAGTCCTAGGCTGTTGTCCATCCGATCTGTGAAAAGTAAGAAAAAACTCGATCTGAAATAGGCAAAAGGCCACGCCCCTGTTCATATCCATCAACCCCTTCACATCAATTCCCTCAAAAAAAAACCTTCACGCCAAGCTCCAAGGATGTCCTCCACGCAAGAATTGCAACAAGCTCCATACATTACAGAAAAAGGAGAATCGATCTGAGCTTTCTTCCCCTTGCTCTCCCCCACCACTTGTCGTGCGCCACCTCCATCGAATCTTATTGACCTGTGCCTTGCAAGATGTACTTCTCTTTGCCCAGGTATTTGTGGACGCCCTTGATTTCATATTAGACTGGCCGATAGACGAACCGACGGTCCCAACTACATGTCCTGCAGCATCCGTCTTAGGGAAGTCGTCGTTTCCTCGATCTGATGAAGGTGTCCTAATTTGTGTAATTTATATATGTAGGGCTCCTACATGATGGTCTTTTGCTCTGGACTGGTATTGGTTGGAGTTGAGATATTCTTCTAGCAGTACCAGATGCCAGAGGTTAGTTACGTTTATGATTTGTGCCTTTTATTATTTACATGTTTCATTAATTTATTATAATTAGTGGAGATACCGAAGGTGCCTACAAAGGTCGAGGTTCCTGAGATGGCAGATTAGGCGCTAGCCAAGATATTAGGCATGTGGACGAGCTGCTGAATCTGCTCAAGGTGAATAATAAGGCCAAAACTGATAACTGAACATATATCATTAAGTAAACAATCAACAGTTTACAAGGTCGTTTAATATTTTCGTATATCCTAATATAATGGAACTTCACTTATATAAGAAGATATCAGACCGTCCAGTTAGATACCTTTTATTAGTGTGTTTGTGCAACCAGAATGCAGCAGATCGGGAGATGGGTGGCCCTGCTGCTGCTCAAGGAGGAAGTGGAGGCTGAGTATGTGTGTACATGGAGAAACTGAAGGAGATGAAGGAGGAGTTCGCCTTAGGCGCTCACTCTCTTTGGGAATCCCTGCCGCCACAAAGCACAACGCCATGACCTAGAGTATTTTCACGTAGGCCTATCTTATACTTAGCTAATGCATGCAAGCATGGATGGTCCAAGCATGTACGTATATACTGACAATTAGCTAAAACTTGAGAGGCTAAAAGGGCCAGTCTTTGGCCAGGCCAGGCTAATGGATCACCAACTCCGTTAGAAATTATTACGAGGTCACCATTACTTAACAACTCATGTTGGCTTCGTATCCCGACTTGCATCTGCCTTGGCAATGGCGACCAAGAGATAATACCATGAGCTTTTTTGGACAAATATACCAGTTCAATTAATCTTTGCCGTATGTATATACTCACAAATAAATTACATGCATACTATTTGGTAAGAGGGGACTTTCAGCCGTACATGCTATAGTCAGGCTCAACAGAGTGCACCCTGGAAATCTAGCTGAAAGGGACAGAAGCCCAGCGCTTACTTTCTATTGAAGAAGAGGACAACCAGTGAAGTGAAGTGGCCAAAGACTCAGACTGTGGTGATCCGGCAGTTTCTCAAAAAGATTATCGAGTTCTCACTACTAGAAAAAGGGCTGCTAGTGGTGCACTTAGATTTTTTTACTAATGGCGTCATTAGTATAGCCCACGGTGCGTCATTACTATCTGGTATACTAATGGCGCACCACGCAGGAGTACGCCATTAGTAGCAATTCTTTTCAATTTTTTTTAATTTTTTTTCAATTTTTCTTAATCTCGGGTCACTATGGCTTAATCTTAGGTCAAAACACACTCTGTGGTCAAACTTCCCGAAAGGTCACCCATCCTCACACTACTCCAGCCCGAGCACACTTAACTTCATAGTTCTATCCAACCCCAACACCATCTCACTTCACAGGCACTTGTTGATATATCTATCATATTAATCCTATTAAACCTTGCTGATGTCTAGGACTTAGTTCATGAGTATGATGAAATTTTGAAAAAATATTTCAAACTTCCCGATCATATTACGTATCATATTTTGAAAAATAATTCAAATTTTTTTTCGAAACCAATTTTTTTTCTGTTACTAGTGGCGCACCTAGCATACCGTATGCTAGGTGCGCCACTAGTAAGTTTGAAATTTTTTAAATTTTTTTTGCCTCCGGATCTTAAAATCCCCGTAACTTTTTTTCTGTTAGGTTTTTGGGGATTTTGAAAATTTTTAACGGGGTTCCCCCGTTAAATTTGGATGTAACTTTTCGAGTAGATGATTTTTCATATAGAAAACTTTTTAATCCGAGTTCGTATGCAAAAGTTATGCCTATTTTACAAATTCCAGAGAGATTTTGCAAATAAAGTCAAAATTCATATTTGTAAATTTTCCCAACAACTAGACCACATACCACATGGGAAACTTATTTTCTTTTATTTTTTTAACATTTCCATCAATTTCTTTTATTTTTTTAAACTGAAAAGGCGGTCCACGAGGGGAGGGGGGGTGTTGCATTCGGTGAAAGTTTTGGGCCAAGTTAGTAATGGCGCACCGTGTGGGAGTGGTGCGCCATTACTAGTTAAACTAGTAAGGGCGCACCATACCCACGGTGCACCATTACTAGTTTTGAAAAAAAAACAAATTCTGAATTTTTTTGAAAAAAACTTAGTAATGGCGCACCAGTTGACAGTGCCCCATTACTAGTTTTAACTAGTAATGGCGCACTGTCCACTGGTGCGCCATTACTAGTTTTGAAAAAATAAATAAAAAATTAAAAAAAATGAAAAAAAATTACTAGTGGCGCACCGTGGATGTGGTGCGCCATTACTAGTTTAACTAGTAATGGCGCACTATCCACTGGTGCGCCATTACTAGTTTTGAAAAAAATGAAAAAAAATTCTTACTAATGACGCACCGTGGATGTGGTGCGCCATTAGTATTTGGACACTAATGGCGCACCTACACATGGTGCGCCATTAGTATATGGCGCACCACATGTCTGGTGCGCCATTAGTGGCCATATCATCTATAGCCCTTTTCCTAGTAGTGTCTCTTGCACATGATGATCTCTGTTTTTCTTTTACTCCTTCTGCTGCACTAGCAATGTTGCTTTTAGTTGATCCATATAATGATGTTCTATGTATTTTTCATTCTCAATGAAAACTGCATGGACCGGGCATGAGGGCCTTTTGATTGGAACAAAGTTATCCTCATGAGTTCATTCAGTGGTATTATTTTAAAGCAATCCAGCTACTAATTCAGTATAACTGTATCCGAATTCACGTCTATAATTGTTGTAGTAGAATGTAGTTCGTATGTAGAATCTTGCACCACAATCCATATGTACGTGTTCTCTATTCTCTTCCAATGATGGAATTCTGAAAATATATCCTTCAAATAGGCACACATCAGTATAGATAAACCACAAATTCAGTTAGATTTTATTTTATGCGCAGTGCTGGTTGGGAAAAAACGGTTCAGATAAAGACCGGGCCATGATGTGATGTCGTGGTGTCAAAACGTGACAACAGATTAGATTTATGGAAATATTATTCTCTCTACGGTGGGGTGTGGAGCTTGTTTTGCAGAGCCGGACACTATCCTCGAGTTCAAAATTTTCTATGGAATATTCGGAGGAGGAACCCACCTTGCAATGCCGAAGACAATATTGCGCGCCGGACTCGTCGTCATTGAAGCCTGGTTCAGGGGCTACTGAGGGAGTCCTGGATTAGGGGGTCTCCGGACAGCCGGTCTATTGGACTATGAAGATACAAGATTGAAGACTTCGTCCCGTGTCCGGATGGGACTCTCCTTGGCGTGGAAGGCAAGCTAGGCAATACGGATATGTAGATCTCCTCCCTTGTAACCGAACTTGTGTAACCCTAGCCCCCTCCGGTGTCTATATAAACCAGACGGTTTAGTCCGTAGGACAACAGACAATCATACCATAGGCTAGCTTCTAGGATTTAGCCTCTACGATCTCGTGGTAGATCAACTCTTGTAATACTCATACCATCAAGAACAATCAAGCAGGACGTAGGGTATTACCTCCATGAAGAGGGCCCGAACCTGGGTAAAACATCGTGTCCCCTGCTTGCTATTACCATCCACCTTAGACGCACAATTCGGGGCCCCCTACCCGAGATCCGCCGGTTTTGACACCGACAGGGGGCGCACCAGCCCCTTGTGGGATGATGTGTTCCCATACTTGGCCCATTAAGCCCATATCTTTGCCGGGTTTTCCCGAAACCCCTTCTGGTGACCCGGTATCACCCGGAACACTTCTGGTATCCAAATTGTTGGAGATATGCCCTAGAGGCAATCATGTATGATGATATTTCCTATGTGTTTATGAATAAAGTTAGTCCTTGGACATTATCAATGATGTGTATCAGCAAGTACGTGACTTGTTTGTGTGACTATGCATTGTATGATGACTGTCCTAAAAGGTCCGTAGTCGAAAGGGCTGTGTGGACGCACAACCAACTAGACTAGCATATGACACGGTCGATGGCTTGGTCTAACTAGCCATGGAGCATTGGATGCTAACCGGATAATATGGACTTGGAAGGATCTAGTCGGATTCGACATAGTCGGATCTGAGTCGAGATAAGGTCCGAGTCGGACAGACCCAACTATGAGACACAGCGATATGTCATCTGTGAGTCTCTAGTACAACATATGTTCTATGTCCTAAGACCTGAGCTGACACATGTACTCGTGATGGTGACAGACTTGCTTTGGGCCGACCAAACACTACTCCGTAACTGGGTAGTTATAAAGGTAGGTTTCGGGTTTGTCCAGAACCATGATGCAAGATGTAGTCGAGCAAGATGGGATTTGCCCCTCCGATCAGGAGAGATATACTCTGGGCCCCTCGTGTGATCCGACCAGGATAAGCATGGCCATGCGACAAGGATTATGAGATAATCCGGTTTGTGGTCGGCATCACTGGAACGAGAAAGAGGTCGGGCTAGCACAAGGATGACAGACTTTCCTTGAGCTCGACAACATATATCGTGTGGCAAAAGGAATGGAAGTATCATGTACAGGTTCGCTAACCAGCTTCATAGTCTGCTTGGTGGTCGGCATGCCTTGCTAGAGGCCGCTACCAATCGCAGTTCGGAGGTGATCCAAACTGCGACCAAGCCGACTTGAACCTAAGGGGTCGCGCGCTTAAGGGAAGTAACCTACGAGGTCGGATCCGAGGACACTAGTCGGATGTGATCCGAACTGTACTCGGATTGTGGCTGGGTAGACTTTTGGGATTTAGGTGTCGGGACCCCGATTCTAAGTCACACTGATCTAGCCTGTAACACCTCATATCACTTTGCGGCCTCACGCACGGTATTCCCACGGGTGTCGCCTTACCATGGCCCGGACCGTTTGCGCCTTTTGGCTCACGTATATGATAGTGTCGCTAGCATCCATATGACAGAGAATCCGGGCCGACATGGCTAGTCGTGAACCCAAAGCGGCACTAACCTATGGGGACAGGCATACATGATTCACATCGAGCATGCCGGTCAGCAGCGTGTGAATCCGGGCTGTAGCACTGGGCTAACAGGACTCCGGGGAACCCGGGCTATAGCAGGCTAGGCAGGACTCCGGATGTCACCGCGTGACATTTCCCCGAAGGGATAGACACAGGAATGAAGTGAAACACATGCCGACCAGTCAAGTGTCCTGAGCAGTAGTGCTGGGCTAGCAGGACTCCGGTGAACCGGGCTGTAGCGAACTGTTGGAACCGAGGATTGCCAGACAATCACAGAAACACGAGGAGATGAATTTTGCCGGGCGACAAACACCCGCGGCGATGAACGCCCGCCCCGGCAACGAACGCCGAGGCCCTTTTTTTCTCTCTGTATTTCTTCACCTCGGCTCCGCAGCCCCGTTACTATTCCCAAAGTACTGACTGGATTTACAAACAAACTTGTGACCATGCTTTGTAGTCCTACAGCAGAGTAGCGCCCACGCACACATGACCCGGCCATGGCCACTAACCCATGCATGCACGCACCACTTCCGGCCACTAGCTAACTAATCCACCCATGCACTAACAAACTTACTTGACCGGCCCACGCAAGTAGGTAGCTTATCCATCCGTTGCATGCACGGACTAATCAACAATGCATGCACTGACTACTGCCACTACGTCACACACGCACGCACACCTACGCCACGTCGCCGCTGCGCCCCGCGCGTCCCGCCCGTCCCGCGTGCCACCGACACGCCCGATGAACCCGACGAGCCCGACGGCACAAGTGTGCCCCGTCCGTCCCGCGCGTACCCGACGTGCCCGACGAACCCGACTACACATGCCGTGGCTTATTCCAACACGGACTACTATGGCTCAAGGAAGCGCTAGACTACATTTTCCCATAAGAGAGGCTGCCAAGGATAAACAACTAGATTGTCGGATCCCACACATAGCAATACACGTCACACGTACGCATAACATGCAAGTATGTGTTGTACAACATGGCATCACAACATAACGCAACTCATATAGATAAAGGCCTAGAAGAGCCACATAGCATTCAATACAAACAGGGGTCACATGACCCATCATTCAAAGCATACAAGCAACGGAAGCATTACATGTCTGAGTATAGACAACTACAAAATAAAAAGGATAAGAGGCCTGACTATCTACAAGTCCCTCCCAAGGGTACAAGATCGTAGCTGAGGTAACAAACTACTCGTTGAAGTCCAAGCGGTACTACTATTGAGACAGATGTCTCACCTGCAAAACATAAATAAAGCAAACGTGAGTACAAAGGTACTCAGCAAGACTTACGTCAGATCCTATCGTACATGCATTTGTATCAAGAAGGTAATGTGGGGTTTAGTTGCAGCAAGCCAGCTTTGACTCAGTGGCTATCCTGTTCTACGACAATGAGAAACTTCTTTGAGGTGAGGCAGCGCACACGAGTCCACTAATAACCACATCAATACACTACTATGGATTCATCCTCGTCTTCTTACGAGAAGGCCATCCATAGCACTCACACTTGTCTTGAGCATTTTAGAGTATCCACTTCAAGTTGTCTATGTACCACGTAAGCATCCAAGAAGTCCATAACCGCGGACACGGCTATTCGAATAGATCATGATAACCCTGCAGGGGTGTACTTCTTCACACACGCTTTCACCACTTATCACCATGTACACGTCATGTACCTCGGCAATCTTCAAGCGGAAGCCTGGCGAGGGTGTCGGCCACGACCTGACTAACCACACGAGTCTCTCATCCAGGTTCAACGCATATTCGGGTTCCATCCGCAAGGAGATCCGGCCGGGGTGTTACTCACGGCCCCAAACGATGTGAGCAGGGTTCCCAAGCCCACCATCCGGGTGCCACTTGGTACACCGTGCCACTGTGCCTAGTCTGTCCCAAGCCCACCTGGCCGGGTGCCACTTGGTAGACTACTAACACTACCTACAAACACCAGAAACTAGTTGCGACTCCTGGACAGAGATCAAGTTGGTTAATAAGTCGAGAGGGGTCGAGTTACCGGAACCCAATGTGTCATAGTATCGAGTCATTGGACAACATACATAGTACTCAGTGCTTAAGGACGGTTCTAGTGAGACAACCCACCATGTACTCCTACATGGCCTCTCACCGCTACCTTTACCAAATCGTATTCACACGCTTAACCCTCAACATCAGAACATAGCACTATACTCCAATTCATTCCCAATGAATCAGACCTGACACACTCTAAGCAATAGCAAGCATGTCATGGTAGGAACACAACAATGGCTTAAATCAACTCCTACACATGCTAGTGGGTTTCAACTAGTTACTGTGGCAATGACAGGTCATGTAGAGGAATGGGTTCAACTACCGCAACACAAAGTAGCAGTTGAATCGTTGTTGTCCTAATGCAATAAATGAGAGTAGGAGCGACAGAGTAGGATTGTATCGGAATGAACAAGGGGGTTTTGCTTGCCTGGTAGATCAACAGGGGGGCACTGCTCCTCTGACAGGTACTCTGGATCGGTCTCCGGAGCAGGACCTATCAAGAAGGAACGGTGTCGATAATCAAACACAAGCAGATGCAACAATATGATGCATGATCATGGCATGAATATGTGATGCTGATTGAGCTAATGCATCTAGCTTTTATTTGGATGAAATCCATTCGAACCAAAGATTCAAATGCATCTCCAAAATAAGCTCTTTATATAAGCCATTTTAGTGTTTCACTTATACAGTAGGTATAAGTTGGTTTGACATGCATGAAACTGGCACAGATGGATAGATTTAATTTTTCTGATAATTTTTCATATATAAATTATTTCAATCTGAGCTACGGTTGAATTTATATGAATTTTTGAAGTTTTGAATATATTCTGGAATTTCCTGATTTATTTTAAAACCAGAAAATGATATATTGCATCAGCATGATGTCAGCACTGCGTCAGCGAGTCAATGGGCCAGCTAGGGTCAAATCTGACCAGCGGGGCCCGCTGGTCAGTGATATAGAGGTTAATCCTGCATTGACTTGTACTTTGACCCGCTGTGGGGCCCGCAGCCAGTGTCTAGAGGTGGTCCAGCTGGTGTGGGTTAGTGCTAATGACCTCGCCACGTCGGCTGTCACCGGAGTTCGGCCGGCGACAACCAATACCGCGGCGGCGGCTCGCCGGACCTGTGCTACGAGCAGCGGCTGGGCGCGCGGAGACCACAGGGGCGTAGCCAGGGCTCGCCCGCATCCAGGGGGCAGGTGGAAGGTGGCGGGGACGCCGGAGCTCGCCGGAGCAGAGCTTGCGGCGGCGGCTGGAGTTCGGGTGAGCTCGGAATTGACGCGGCAGGGCACGGAAAGAGGCAAAACTGGGTGCGTTTGACTCCTGGGGGTGCATTGAATGAAGTGGTGAGCTCGTACGTGCGCTTGCACGGCCGTAGCCACGACGGCGACCTGGCTGGCGGTGAGGTGCTCTCGGCTCCGGTGAAAACGGCGGCTACGCGGAGAAATCGATGCGGGGAGGAGGGGGTTCGGTCCGGGAACTCACAGAGAAGAGGATGGGATGATCAGCGTGCTCGGGGGAGGCCCAACGACGACGAATTTGACGGCGGCGACCTGCGGCATCAACGAGGAAGACAACATCGAGGGAAGCTCTGCAGGGCGTCCCGGCTTGGGTGAGTCGTCGGGGAGGTCGAGGAGTACAGCGCGGAGCTAACGGGCTTGTCGGCGGGGTGAGGAGACTACGGTGGGCGCGTTGAACGGCGTCGGTGGCGATGGTGGCGCTCGGGCAGCAGCGGGGAAGAGAGCAGAGGAGGAGAGGGCGACCAGAGGGGAGGGGAGTGGACGAGGGGGATCGGGGGGTTGCGTGGCGTCGCCTAGACGCGTCTGGGATGAAGCAGGCAGGGAGGAGGTGGCTCGCGCGCGGCGACCACGCGCCCTTCGTCCTCCTGGCAAGAGGAGGAAGACGACAGGGGAGGTGGGGATGGGCCGGGTTGGCCAGCCAGCTGGGCCGGCTTCTCTCCTGGGCCAGGTAAGCCAGGTGAGGTTTTTCCCTTTTGTTTTCTTTTCTATTTTTCTGACATTTGCTTCTGGTTTAGTAAAATACTAAACCAATTTATTTCCTTATGCCAATTTTTGTAGGAGCTCATGGTATTATTCCAGAGTTCCTCCATAACTAGCATAATTTTTGGACATATATTATATATATAACATATATATATATATATATCCAATGCAAATAATTATTGCATTAATTCCAAAAGGCCAAAATAAATATCTATGAGCTCCTAATAATATTTGTTTGAATTATAACTTTGACGAATATTATCAGAGAGCAGCATGAACATTTTCTTGGACCTTTTTGGAGCAAATTTTATTGAGTTATTTCCAGAAATAATTTCTGAGGGTTTCACAAATCCCCATTTCAAATTTAAATGGAATTTAAACATGATGCAAACATGAGGGCTAGCCTAGGTCATACCAGAACTAGGGATGTGACATTAGGGTCCGTGCGAGGCCCAAGTGTTGAGCCCGCGACGGACGCCTATATATATAGTGGAGGTGCCGCACACTCACGCGGCTGATCGCTTCGGCGCTGTCACTAGGGTTTGCATGTGTGATTGGACCTAGCAGTCCGCCACACGACGTTCCTCCTGAACGTGCGGATACCGTTAGAGGCGTTGCACTTGCGTCGCTCCGGCAAACCTGTACTTGGGAACCGACCACCGGTTGTACGAGGGGGATCGGACGAGGAGGAGACGATCCACGCGGACGCGCTGCCCCAACTCTTCTTCTGCTGCACGGCACTGCGCGTCTAGTGGTAACAAACTGTGATCCATATCCCGTAGCATGTTCTTGGTTGTTCTGTGCGTAGGGAATTTTAATTTGCAGTCGACACACCCTACCGTAGATTCCAACAGTGGTATCAGAGCCTCTGCTATAGGATTTGGATTCAGATCATATGCATATTAGATATCTGGAGGCAATAGATGAGATCTGTTGTCATTGATAAGATTGGTTGTGTGCACAGTTGATGAGATCAACTACACATGGGGATCGATGTGGCTATGTTTTCTGTTGATTGGGATCGATGAGGTCGTGACACGATCTACCCCTACCGGTCGGTTATCCGCCATCGGGGTTAACAGTCAAACGTAAATCCGAATCGGATTCGCGATGACCGATGAGATCGGCCAGATCAGAGAATTTGGCGTGATCGGAGTTCAGATGTGATTTGTAATTTCCGAAAACGATCACTCAAACCGGTAGAATGCGATTCTATGCATAACTTCATTTTGCAGGGTTTGATGTGAATAGTATGGCTCATGTGTATGTGATGCATGTGTGTAAATTATACATGACTTGCGTGTCATGTTTGTCAGCCGGCAGGAGCCAAAGTGTTGTCATTATATTGTATAACGAACTGCGTGTCAACTTGTGACTCTATGTAAAATTCATTACTAGATGTAGTAGTTGGATAATAGAGATTAGGTTGGTGGCTTGGCGTCTCGGCGTGACAAACAAGATGGAGTTCCTAGATGGTCATCGGAGTCGGAGCCAACCTGGAAGAACATCCATGAAGGAGCCATACTATTTCACAATATGTGTTTATTTGTGATTGATATGCTTCCTTGTTTTCTATGCATGTCAGAATGGTAGAAAGACCCCTCATGAATATCAAGCGAATTGCCATCCCCGATGTTGCACCTTCGCACATCAAGTACGTCTAGTAGTGGGCTCATAAAATTGGGGTGATGCTAGGTGTCCTTGAACTGAAGGGTTCGTGTCGAACACGGACATGCACTGCATTAGGTTGACTTGACAAGGCTATCAAAACTGTTTTGGGCCTTGTGGCAAAAGAGGTCGGGAGCCGGGGAATGAGATACCTACCCGGATACGATTAGCAAGGAGTTGCTTACCGGATAGGCATGTTGTCTAGCAGTGATGCTAAAGCTCACTAGTCGCATGTGCTAGTCGCATCCTGAATCACTGAGAGTTTGCGGAGGGATGCTGACTTCAGTGGCAGTATTTCTGTTTAAGGCTAGAATTACTCTACATAAACACATTGCTTAGTGATTGCATATTTTTGTGTTGTAGATCAATGGCACCACCTGCTCAACCCAACTTTGCATTGAAATCAATTCTGGAAAAGGATAAACTGAATGGAACAAACTTTACTACCTGGTATAGAAATTTGAGAATTTTTCTCAAGCATGATAAAAAGGAACATATTCTAGAGGATCCGCTTCCAGAGGAACCTGCCGATAATGCTGGTACCACAACCAAGAATGCCTACCAGAAACTCGTTGATGAATCAAACGAGATCAGCTGCCTCATGCTAGCTTGTATGGAGCCCGATTTGTAGCAGCATTTCGAAGACATTGGGTCTTTCGATATGATCGAGAGTCTCAAGAGCATTTTTCAGGTGCAGGCTAGGACCGAAAGGTTCAACGTCTGGCGATCCTTGATGGATTGTAAGCTGAAGGAAGGTGATCCACTGAGCCCGCATGTGATCAAAATGATCGGATATGTGCAAGCTTTGGATCGGTTGGGCTTCTCGCTCTTGGATGAGCTGGCTACTGATGTAGTTATGGGTTCTCTTCCGCCCAGCTATGGGACATTCATCTCGAACTATCATATGCATGGCATTGATAAGAAGCTCACTGAGTTGCATGGGATGCTCAAAGTGGCAGAGCAGGATATTAAGAAAGGCATGCATCAAGTGTTGATGGTGCAGAAATCGGCTAAGTTCAAGAAGAGTTGGTCTAAGAAGAAGGCTAAGGCAAAGGGCACGGAGATGGTAACCTCCGCCACTGCGCCGAAATCTGGACCAGACTCAAAGACCATTTGCTATGATTGCAAGGAAACTGGTCACTGGAAGAGGAACTGTAGCAAGTGGCTTGCAGAGCATGGCAAGAAGGCCGGGAATGCTGCTTCAGGCAAAGGTACACTTGTTGCATATGTTATAGACGTTTATCTTGCTGACATACCTAGTAGCTCTTGGATATTTGATACCGGATCAGTTGTTCATATTTGCAACTCGATGCAGGGGTTGGTAAGAACTAGGCGTGTGGCACAAGGGGAGATTGACATCAGGGTCAGCAACAAAGTAAGAGTTGCTGCGTTGGAGGTCGGCACGATGCAGCTCCAGCTTCCTTCTGGATTTATTTTGGAATTGAATAATTGGTATTACATTCCTGCACTTTGTCGAAACATTATTTCTGCCTCATGCTTGATGAGTCAGGGTTATGAATTCAATTTAAAGGACAATGGTTGTTCGATTTATTTGAATGGTATGTTCCACGGCTATGCACCCATTGTTGATGGGTTATTTATATTAAATCTAGAACAGGAACCAGTCTATAACATGAATGTCAAGAGGCATAAGCCCAATGAGATAAATCCGACATACTTCTGGCATTGCCGGCTTGGACACATTAGTCTGAAACGCATGAAGAAGCTCCATGATGATAGACTCCTAACTTCGACCGACTTTTGGTCGTTCGAGACATGCGAATCATGCTTGCTCGGCAAGATGACTAAGTCTCCTTTCGCAAAGAGTTGTGAGAGGGCATCTGAGCTGTTGGAACTGATACACAGTGATGTGTCTGGACCAATGAGCACAACTGCCAGAGGTGGCTGTCAGTACTTTGTGACTTTTACTGACGACTTGACTAGATACGGATATATCTATTTGATGAGGCACAAGTGAGAGACTTTTGAAAAGTTCAAAGAGTTTCAAAACGAGGTGGAGAATCAGCTCGACAAGACTATAAAACTTCTACGATCTGATCGTGGAGGTGAGTACATGAGCCAGGAGTTTGATGATCGTCTGAAAAGCAGAGGTATAGTACCTCAGCTCACACCTCCGGGTACGCCACAGAGAAATGGTGTATCAGAACGGAGGAATCGCACCTTGTTGTACATGGTTCGATCTATGATGAGCAAGTCGGATTTACCCTTGTCATTCTGGGGATACGCTCTAGAAACTGCAGCTTTCACACTTAATAGGGTACCATCAAAATCCGTAGACAATACACCACATGAGATGTGGACTGGGAAGCACTACCAAAAAAAGACACATCCGTGACATTTTGGGCCGAACGAAAAAAATTTCTGTCATACATATGACACTTCTATGACGATAATTGTGACAAAACCCGGTATCACATAGATGTGGTGGGCTCCTACTTCTATGACAAAAAATCATGACAGAAAATGGGCTTTTCGTCCTGGGCAGGCCGGAGACGCAGCTGCATGACATTCTTTGGGCGGTCCATGACGGAAAAAACCATGGTAGAAGCAAGGGCGAGGAAAATTTCGGGGAGTTCCCGGTTACGGTGGGAGGTCGGGGGCCAAGCGATGCGCGTTTCTCTCGTACATGTACGCGCGTGTGTGCGAGGCGTTGGCTCTAACTGAACCCGAGCGAGGCATTGGGCTCTAACTGAACCCGAATGATTGGACTGCAGGCTACGCGTTACTGAACCCGAGCGATCGATCGATGGATGTTAACTCAACCCGATCGAGTGATTCCTTCGCTACTGCTGCTAACTGAAGCCGATCGATTGGATGAACAGTGAGCGTTGCGGGGGGGGGGGGGGGGGGGAGGATGAACAGTGAGCGGTGGCGTTGCCTCTGGATGAACAGGACCCCCTGGTGTGGAGGGCTGGATGAACAGTAGACGGTGGAGGGGTGCCCGTGGAGGGGTGGTTGAAGAGGACCCCGTGGTGTGGAGGGCTGGATGAACAGTAGCCGGTGGAGTAGCACGCGGTGGAGGCTGGATGAACAGGAGCCCGTGGAGGCTAGATGTCACACCCTAGCTAGTCCATGCATTAGAGTGTGCATCATGTTTACTTTCATCAGAAACTTGAAATGGGAAAGGCAGAACCCCCAGCACTCCTCCTGAAATCAACTAGGGTTTACTAAAAATAATTTCAATGAACCTGAAATGCCCTTCTAAAATGTTCACCCTCTTTGCCTTGGGTTAGAACCTCTGGCAAAATAGGTGCACAATTTTCTAGGTCAACAAAGGTCACTGGATTAAATCATATGTATGTTGCCTTTGGACATTTAAATGCTAATAAATAATTTAAATGTTCAAATAATTCTGGAAGTACATGTTTTCTGTTGGGAATAATCTAAACAGAGGCCACATTTATTTTCAGGATTTTTGGAAACATTTTAGTATTTTATCTAAAGCTAAACAGTTGCAATTTAATAGAAAACAGAAACAAAAATCAAAAAAAAGAGAGAAGAAAGCCCACCTGGGCCTTACCTGTGCTGGCCCAGCCACCTGGCTCGGCCCAGCCTGCTGGCGCTGCCTGTCATTGTCCTCCTCGCGCCAGAAGGACGCGGAGCGCGTGGCCGGCGCCCGCGGCCACACGCCGGCCACCTCCTGCTTCCGCCGACGCCCGGGAGACGCCCTGAAGTGCCACGCGACCCCCACGTCTCCCTCTCGCACTCGCTCACTCTCCCCCTCGTCTCCCTCTCTCACTCCCGCGACGGCCGAGCGCGTACCTCGCCGCCGATCGCCGTAGTCGCCACCACAGGCACCCCCTCGCCTCTCCGACGAGCCCATTAGCTCCGCCTCGACTCCCTCGTCCTCCCCACCGAGCCACGCATCGCCGAAGGCCCTGCATCACCGCCCTCGCCCTCGTCTTCATCCTCAGGCACCCGAGCCCGCTGACCCCCTCTCCGACTCCGCTGTGAGCTTCTCTTCTTTTCCCCCTAGTTCCCGTGCTCGATTACGCCTCGTAGCCACCGCTCCCTCCGAGCCCGAGCGCTCCTCGCCGCCGGCCATGTCGCCGTCGTGGCTACGGCCATGTAAGCACGCGTCCGAGCGCCTTACCATGCTCAGCACAGCACCAGGAACCCGTAGCCACCCTAGTTTCCCCCTCCCGTGCACCGTAGCGTCGATTCCGACCTCGCCCGAACTCCGGCCGCCGCCACGAGCTCGATTCCGGCGAGCTCGCTCCACCCCAGCTCCTCCCACCTGCCCCACTAGATGCGCACGAGCCCCAGCTACGCGTAGCACGTCTCCGCCGTCGATTTGGTCAACGGAGGACCAAATCCGAAGCCCTCCGTCGTCTCGGGCCTCGCGGGCGTCGAGCCGCCGGCGAGTTGACCCAGTTTGACCCTGGGTGGGCCCAGGAAGACCCCCCCTGAGTCTATGACAGGTGGGGCCGGTCGGCTAACTAAATTAGGATTAGTCTTAATTAATTTTAATTAAATCAGTCACTGACATGTGGGCCCAGGCCCCACTGATAAATAATTAGTGTTAATCTAATTTTGCTAATTAGCTGAGAGGCTGACAGAAGGGGCCCACCAGTCAGGTTTGACCTGGGCTGGCGCCTTTGACCTGCTGACGTCACCCTGACGCGTTGCTGACGCAGTAATTGATTTTCTGGATTTATTTTTATACAGGAAATTCCAGAAAATATTTCAAACTTCAAAAAATCATAGAAATTCAACCATAGCTCCAAATGAGACAAATTATATATGAAAAATTATCAGAAAAATTCAATCTATCCATCTGTAATGGTTTCATGCATGACAAAACAAGTTTACCTTGCTGTTTAGGCAGGATAGGGTAATGCACTATAAATGCCATGTTTAATGAGCTAATATTTGAATCCTTGATTCAAATGAGTTCATCCCTTTCTACTTTAGCCTGCATTAGGCCAAGACACAATCATATTGCCATGTCATAGCATGCATCATATTGTTGCATATTGTCGTGTGTTGATTGTGTTCCGATGTGTTCTCCGTGGTAGGTTCTGCCTCCGAGGATATTCACGAATATCCAACTATAGGGCAGTATCCCGCTACCACTCCATCAGGCAAGCAACCATTGATCATTCCGATACAACCCATGTTCTCGCTCCTGCTCTTGTTTACTGCATTAAGACATCGCGATTCAAACTGCTGTGTGCTACGGTAGTTGAACCCTTATCCTCTGCATGACCTGTCATTGCCACAGTAACTAGATGAAACCCACTAGCATGTGTACGGGTTGTTTGAGCCATGTTTTGTGATTCCTACCTTGCTATGCCTGCTATGCTTAGAGTTGTGTCAGGTCTGGCTCATCTGGGTGATGGGCTAGAGTGAAATGCTTGTGTCGGTAATGTGAGGGATGTGTTGAACATGTTTTGGTAAAGGTATCGATGAGAGGCCATGTAGGAGTACATGGTGGGTTGTTTCATTGAGGCCGTCCCTAAGAACTGAGATCTGTATGTGTGATTTAAGATGCAGTTACTACCGTACATTGGGCCCGAAACCAATGGACCCCCTCGGCTTCTTAATCACCCTAGTACTCTGTCCAGGAGTTGCAATTAGTTTCTGGTGTTTGTAGGTTATGTGTTGGAGGCCGTGCGTAGCGCTGACCTAGGGGTGGGCTATGTTGCGGTAGATACACCGTGGCACGGTGTACCGAGTCACCCGTTTGGTGTCTCGGGAACCCTGTTCACATCGTTCGGGGCCGTATGTGGAAACCTCGGCCGGACTCCCTGCGGATGGAACCTGGATAGGCGATAAACCTGGACTAGGGGCTTAAGTGTTTAGGTAGGCCGTGGCCGACACCCTCGCTGGGCTTCCGCTTGAAGGTTGCCGAGTACATGTCGTGTAAGCGGCGGTAAGTGGTGAAAGCGTGTATGACGAAGTACACCCCTGCAGGGTATAAAACTATTCGAATAGCCGCGTCCGCGGTAAAGGACTACTTGATTGCCTATACAGTTCATAGACAAGTTAATGAATACTACTAAAAGACTCAAGATAAGTGTGAGTATCGAGGATGGCCCTCTTGTAGGATGATGAGGGAGGATCCCCGGTGGTGTATTGTGTTGGTGAGTAGTGGACTCGTGTGCGAAAACTATTTTATTGGTGAAGATCCGTAGGATAGCTTAGCCAAGAGTCAAAGCTGGCTTGCTGCATCAACCCCACCACCTTCTTGAGAATAAGCATGTATAGTAGGTTCTGATGTAAGACTTGCTGAGTACCTTTGTACTCATGTTTGCTTATTTATTGTTTTCAGACGACAACACTGCCCCCTCCGATGGGTTTTATGTAGACCTTGACGTCGACGAGTGACTAGCCACCCAGGTGGTGATCCCGGCCATGGAGGGCCCTATGTAGATAGACAGGCTTCGAGAAGCCTTCTTTCCTTCTAGAGTCTGTACTCAGACTAGTTGCTTCCGCATGTGCTTGTATGTTTGTATGATTGAGTGTCGGGTCATGTGACCCCTATCTGTATGAACATGTTATGTATGGCTCTCTGGAGCCTTTAAATAAAGTACTTGAGTTGTAGAGTTTTGTTGTGATGCCATGTTGTATGTACTCATATCGGGCATATTGTGTGTATGATTGAAATGCTTGGTATGAGTGGGATCCGACAATCTAGTTGTTTATCCTTGGCAGCCTTTCTTATGGGGAAATGTAGTCTAGTGTTCCTCGAGCCATAGTAGTCCGCTACAGCCCGGTTCACCGGAGTCCTGCTAGCCCAGCACTACTGTTCAGGACACTTGACTGGCCGGCATGTGTTTCACTTCGTCCCTATGTCTGTCCCCTCGGGGAAATGTCAGACGGTGACTTCCGGAGTCCTGCCTAGCCTGCTACAGCCCGGGGTTCCCCGGAGTCCTGTTAGCCCAGTGCTACAGCCCGGAATCACGCGTTGATGACCGACATGTTTGATGTGATTCATGTATGCCTGTCTCCATAGGTTTGTGCCGCTTTGGGTTCATGACTAGCCATGTCGGCCCGGGTTCTCTGTCATGTGGATGCTAGCGACACTATCATATACGTGAGCCAAAAGGCGCAAACGGTCCCGGGCCGTGGTAAGGCGACACCCATGGGATACCGTGCGTGAGGCCACAAAGTGATATGAGGTGTTACCGGCTAGATCGATGTGACTTGGAATCGGGGTCCTGACAGCGTTGGTATCAGAGCCGGACTGCCTGTAGGTTCGTTGAGCCAAACTGGTCGATGTCGAGTCAAGAAATGCTTTAGTTATATGTAGGGGAATTGATTGTGGAAGGGAAACGTAAGGTTCTTTTACTTCTTTACCTATGCCTCTGATCTGAGTCATTCTCTCCTTATTCAACGTGGGCTAAGGACTAGGCTCTCTTCTTCTATCAGGTTCACGTGTTACTAATCCGTAGTAGCTTATAGGATTATTGTTACGAGTTCCAGTCCAGTTTCTACTATTCTTAGTATGTTGCTATTTGAATCAGAACCTTGATATGATGTTGTTGAGCGGTATTGTGAACTGTTGTGGATGTCTCAAATCTTTTTCTGGGCATTTACAGCCGTTATGCTGTCCAATTTTCCCTAGAAATTCTAATGTCTTTGCCTTGTGGTTGTGCTTTCAGATGGCCAACCGTCCTCAAAACCAAGTGGTTCGCCTGACCAGGTGCCTCGACGTGCCCGGTCATACTGCTATGTTAGTCCGAGTCATGATCGAGACAGGATACCGTTGGTATCCCGAATACACTGTCGAGGAGCAGTTCCGCGATTTTAATCAAAGCCAATATCTCTGCACCGTCAGGATATTTCCTTCTTATCCTGGATCTACTGAGCCCCTTCACTGTTCCTATGGACTCGGGGTTACTGTTGAGATGGCTGTGCAGGATGCTGCCTATTCCATGATGACCATTCTACGAGTCCGGACTGGCCTGCTTCGGAACACCGATTTCCGTTACATGCCAGCTTCACTTCCGGGAGCGCAAGGGTATCTTCAGGCTATCTATGCTGACTCCACTCAGGAGGACTCACTAACTCGTACAACTGCCGAGTTGCTCGAAGATAAGGACCGAGAGAATCGGGCCTTGAGGCTGGAGCTTTTCAATACCCGTGCTGATCATTGGGCCACATTGACTCGGTTTGCACCTGCGGTGCAAGCTGGATGTATGGATACAAGGGATCTGTATCCTGTGAGATCAGCTCTGCCAGACACGGTGGATTGGCGTGATGTGGGAGGCATCACCCCACCCCGTGGTCCCCGCAGGCCACCGTTCGTTGGTCCAAGACCTCATCCTAGCCCTTTTGGTCCACAGGCTCCTCAGGACTGTCTGTTTCCGGATGGTCATGTTGAACTTCCATGTTACGGAGGTGACTTCTATGAGAACTACTACGGAGCTGTCTGAGTTAGTAGTAGTACCACTAGTATTGTAGTAGTTGTATTTCCACTGTCCTGCGTGACTTGTGGAATACGACTTAGTGAGTAGTCAATTCCGGAGGTGTAGACAAATAATGTATAGGAGCCTGGAATGCCTCCGATGAGATGTAATGTCTTCCATCATAGTTGTACTGTAGCCTGGGCTTGTACTAACCTATGTATGATGTGTATGACCGTTGGTATATATATGGCAATTTTATATTACCATGTCATGCGGATGAACATCTCTGCATTCCGTGTTATCCATTACATTCTGCACTTCCTTGCTAAGTTTGAGCCATCCTTGTCTAAATCGTTGTCTTGTTTTCTCCTAGGATGGTCAACACTCGCAGCAACCCTGCTGCCCCGGAGCAGGGGGAAGCCAGTGCAGCTAGGGGTGAAAATCTGCCTCACCCGCCTTCTCTGGCCGAAGTGATGCTAGAGGCGGAAAGAAACAAGCGTGAGACTAACCGCCTGCTGGAGCGGATTGAGCAGAACACTACACGCCACCCACGAAATGACTTGGTGTCAATCAATGACTTTATCAAGTTGTACCCACCAAAGTTCAACCATTCCGTCGAGCCCCTCGACGCGGATGACTGGCTTCGCAGCATCACCCACAAGCTACGTTCTGCCAACGTGGCCGAAGCCGACAAGGTTACTTATGCTGCCTATCACCTCGAAGGCCCTGCTAGCCTTTGGTGGGAAAACTTCGAAGCTATGCGCCCGGTCGGCCAAATCACTACTTGGGCTGAATTCAGTGAGGCTTTCCGTGAGCATCACATTCCGGAAGGTCTCATGGATCGCAAGAGGGAGGAGTTCTGTAACTTCACCCAAGGAAGACTGACTGTGGATGCTTACAGTCGTGAATTTGGGAATCTGGCACGCTATGCTCCCGAAGAGGTATCTACTGACGCCAAGAAGCAAGCAAGGTTCCGCAAGGGACTTAGCCCTAAGCTTCGCCGCGATCTCCGTCTGCACGAGTGCACATCTTTTCAGAAGTTGGTAAATAAAGCCATCAGTGCTGAGACGGGCCAGACTGACTATGACGCTTCACGCAAGCACTCCCGTGATTTTGGCTCTTCATCCGGCTCTGGGGCTCAGAAGCGCCGGGTGTGGATTCCAAGCACGGCACTACCACCCAGGTTCATTCCGAGGCTTTCCTTTGAGGCACCTCGTCCCAACCAGCAATTTGCACCGCCCAAGCCCTATGGTGGCCCCGCTGCTAATGCTGCTCCACGCCCCAATGTGGTGACATGCTTCAAGTGTGGAGAGCCGGGTCACTATAGTCGAGAGTGTCCCCAGAACAACCCCAATCAAGCTGGAAAGTCTGTTGGCCGTGGTAAGCCCGCGGGGAAGACTTTCTACGCCAAGCCGGCCACCACTGCCCGTGGCCATGTCAACTATGTTTCAGCCGAGGAGGCTCATGAGGATCCTAACGTCGTCCTTGGTACGCTCCTTGTTAACTGCCATCCGGCATCTGTTCTTTTCGATACTGGAGCATCTCATTCATTCATATCCGAGAACTATGCTCGATTGCATAACACAACATTCTGTGACATGCCCACTTCCATGGTAATTCAAACTCCGGGTTCCAAATGGCAAACTTCTAGAGTAAGCCATGGGAACGAAATTCTTGTCGATAGACTTGTCTTCCTTGCATCCTTGATAGCTCTCAAGTCCACGGACATAAACATCATCTTGGGTATGGACTGGATGTCAGCTCATTACGCTAAGATTGATTGTGCCACTAGAACCGTTCAACTTACTCACCCCTCGGGCAAGACAGTTAATGTTTTAACTCGAGTGGCCAAGCACCAACTTTACTCCCTAAATGCCAACCCCCTTCCAGACCTTGAGGATGTTCCGGTAGTCCGAGATTTTCCGGATGTCTTTCCAGAAGAACTACCAAGTGTTCCACCTGACAGGGATGTCGAGTTTGTGATAGATCTTGTTCCAGGAACCGTTCCAATTTCTAGAAGACCCTACAAGATGGCACCCTTAGAACTAGCCGAGCTTAAGAACCAACTCGATGAGTCCTTGAAAAAGGGTTTCATCCGTCCTAGTTCCTCTCCTTGGGCTTGCCCCGTCCTCTTCGTCAAGAAGAAGGATGGAACGGATCGAATGGTTGTGGATTACCGACCGGTCAATTTGGTCACCATCAAGAACAAATACCCGCTTCCCAGGATCAACGATCTGTATGATCAGCTCGCTGGATCCTCAATCTTCTCCAAGATGGATTTGAGGTTGGGCTACCATCAAATCAAAATCAGAAATGGGGACATTCCCAAAACGGCCTTTGTTACTCGTTATGGCCTATACGAGTACACCGTCATGTCCTTCGGTTTAACCAATGCCCCGGCTACCTTCTCTTGGTTAATGAACTCGGTCCTCATGGAGTACTTGGACAAATTCGTCGTAGTATACCTCTATGACATACTCATCTACTCCAAGAATGAAGAGGATCATGCCGAACATCTAAGGCTGGTATTGATGAAACTTCGAGAGCATCGCCTTTACGCCAAGTTCTCCAAGTGTGAATTTTGGTTGCCAGAAGTGACCTATCTAGGCCATGTAATCTCTGGTAAGGGTATTGCCGTCAATCCCGAGCGAGTTCAAGCTGTCCTTGATTGGACTCCACCTGAAACGGTCAAGCAAGTTCGGAGTTTCCTTGGCCTAGCAAGCTATTGCCGCCGCTTCGTCGAGAATTTCTCCAAGGTTGCTAAACCTCTAACTGAACTCCTCAAGAAAGATAAAAAGTTCGAGTGGACTCCACAGTGCGAGATCAGTTTTCAGGAACTGAAAAGACGTCTGACATCTGCCCCCGTACTGGTACCACCAGACTTCTCCAAGTACTTTATTATCTATTGCGACGCCTCGCGACAAGGACTAGGTTGCATACTCATGCAAGATCGTCAGGTAATTGCCTATGCCTCATGGCAATTACACCCGCATGAGGAAAATTATCCTACACATGATCTAGAGCTTGCAGCTGTAGTCCATGCACTTAAAACCTGGCGACATTACCTTCTCGGTAATCGTTGCGAGATCTTCACCGATCACCAAAGTTTAAAATATATCTTCACCCAACCAGATTTGAATCTCAGGCAAAGACGTTGGGTCGAGTTGATCTCGGATTACGACTTAGGAATAACTTACACCCCAGGCAAAGCCAATGTCATGGCTGATGCGCTAAGCCGTAAGTCCTATTGTAACAACCTGATGTTACAACAAAGTCAACCACTTCTCCATGAGGAATTTCGTAAACTTAATCTTCACATTGTTCCTCGAGGATTCCTTTCCACCCTGGTGGCGAAACCTACCCTTGCGGATCAGATTATCAAGGCACAGAAGGTAGATCCGGGAATCTCCCGTATTAAGAGAAACATTAAGAAAGGAGTCACGAATTGTTTCTCCATTGATGATCAAGGTGTTGTATACTTTGGGAATCGCCTAGTGGTTCCAAAGGCGCGAAACCTGAGGCAACTGATCCTCAAGGAAGCTCATGAATCCCCTTTCACCATTCATCCCGGTAGTACCAAAATGTATCAAGACCTACGCCAGAGGTTTTGGTGGACTAGGATGAAGAGAGAAATTGCTCAATACATTGCTAATTGCGACGTTTGTCATCGGGTTAAAGCAGAGCATCAACGGCCTGCTGGCACCCTTCAACCTTTGACTATTCCTGGATGGAAATGGGATAAAATCAGTATGGATTTCATCACTGGGTTTCCCAGTACCAAGAGAGGGAATAATGCCATCTTCGTCGTGATCGACCGACTTTCCAAAGTAGCCCATTTCCTACCTGTTCGTGAGTGTATCACCGCTAGCCAGCTAGCCGAGTTATACATCTCCCGAATAGTGTGTCTTCATGGTGTTCCATTGGAAATTAACTCAGTCCGTGGGAGTCTCTTCACCTCTCGATTTTGGGAAAGTTTCCAAAATGCTATGGGAACTCGTCTCTCTTTTAGCACCGCCTTTCATCCTCAATCAAGCGGTCAAGTAGAACGAGTCAATCAAATTCTGGAAGATATGCTCCGAGCCTCTGTCATCTCATTCGGAATGAGTTGGGAGAAATGCCTCCCATTCGCGGAGTTTGCCTATAACAATAGTTATCAAGCCAGCTTAGGCAAGGCTCCTTTCGAAGTTCTCTGTGGACGGAAATGTCGAACGCCTCTTAACTGGTCAGAAACCGGGGAAAGACAACTCTTTGGCCCGGATATGATTCAGGAAGCAGAAGAGAAGGTTCGCGTTATTCGTGAGAAATTGAAAACAGCCCAATCTCGTCAAAAGAGTCAATATGATCGTAAACATAAGCCTATGACTTATGAAGTCGATGAGAAGGCCTACCTTCGGGTTACTCCGTTAAGGGGAACCCATCGTTTCGGTATCAAAGGCAAATTGGCCCCTCGTTACATTGGACCCTTTCACATTCTTGCCAAACGAGGAGAAGTTGCCTACCAATTGGAACTACCTCCGCATCTTTCCAGAGTTCACAATGTCTTCCACGTTTCACAACTCAGGCGTTGCTTCGCGGATCCTATCCGCGGGGTGGACCACGAAACGCTTGATCTATAAGATAACCTCTCTTATCGGGAATATCCCGTTCGTATCCTTGATCAAGCCGAGCGTACCACTCGACGTCATAACATCAAGTTTCTCAAGGTTTAATGGTCACATCATTCCGAGGAAGAAGCCACTTGGGAAAGGGAGGATCGTCTTCGACTCGAGTACCCCACCTTCTTTCCAGAGGATCCTAAATCTCGGGACGAGATTCTTTTGAGTGGGGGTGAGTTGTCACACCCTAGCTAGTCCATGCATTAGAGTGTGCATCATGTTTACTTTCATCAGAAACTTGAAATGGGAAAGGCAGAACCCCCAGCACCCCTCCTGAAATCAACTAGGGTTTACTAAAAATAATTTCAATGAACCTGAAATGCCCTTCTAAAATGTTCACCCTCTTTGCCTTGGGTTAGAACCTCTGGCAAAATAGGTGCACAATTTTCTAGGTCAACAAAGGTCACTGGATTAAATCATATGTATGTTGCCTTTGGACATTTAAATGCTAATAAATAATTTAAATGTTCAAATAATTCTGGAAGTACATGTTTTCTGTTGGAAATAATCTAAACAGAGGCCACATTTATTTTCAGGATTTTTGGAAACGTTTTAGTATTTTATCTAAAGCTAAACAGTTGCAATTTAATAGAAAACAGAAACAAAAATCAAAAAAAAAGAGAGAAGAAAGCCCACCTGGGCCTTACCTGTGCTGGCCCAGCCACCTGGCTCGGCCCAGCCTGCTGGCGCTGCCAGTCATCATCCTCCTCGCGCCAGAAGGACGTGGAGCGCGTGGCCGGCGCCCGCGGCCACACGCCGGCCACCTCCTGCTTCGCCGACGCCCGGGCGACGCCCTGAAGTGCCACGCGACCCCCACGTCTCCCTCTCGCACTCGCCCACTCTCCCGCTCGTCTCCCTCTCTCACTCCCGCGATGGCCGAGCGCGTACCTCGCCGCCGATCACCGTAGTCGCCACCACAGGCACCCCTCGCCTCTCCGACGAGCCCATTAGCTCCGCCTCGACTCCCTCGTCCTCCCCACCGAGCCACACATCGCCGGAGGCCCTGCATCACCGCCCTCGCCCTCGTCTTCAACCTCGGGCACCCGAGCCATCTCCGGTCGAATTCGCCGCCGCCAGAACCTCCCCGAGCCCGCTGACCCCCTCTCCGACTCCGCTGTGAGCTTCTCTTCTTTTCCCCCTAGTTCCCGTGCTCGAATATGCCTCGTAGCCACCGCTCCCTCCGAGCCCGAGCGCTCCTCGCCGCCGGCCATGTCGCCGTCGTGGCTACGGCCGTGTAAGCACGCGTCTGAGCGCCTCGCCGTGCTCAGCACAGCACCAGGAACCCGTAGCCACCCTAGTTTCCCCCCTCCCGTGCACCGTAGCGTCGATTCCGACCTCGCCTGAACTCTGGCCGCCGCCACGAGGTCGATTCCGGCGAGCTCGCTCCACCCCAGCTCCTCCCACCTGCCCCACTAGATGCGCACGAGCCCCAGCTACGTGTAGCACGTCTCCGCCGTCGATTTGGTCACCGGAGGACCAAATCCGAAGCCCTCTGCCGTATCGGGCCTCGCCGGCGTCGAGCCGCCGGCGAGTTGACCCAGTTTGACCCTGGGTGGGCCCAGGAAGACCCCCCCTGAGTCTATGACAGGTGGGGCCGGTCGGCTAACTAAATTAGGATTAGTCTTAATTAATTTTAATTAAATCAGTCACTGACATGTGGGCCCAGGCCCCACTGATAAATAATTAGTGTTAATCTAATTTTGCTAATTAGCTGAGAGGCTGACAGAAGGGGCCCACCAGTCAGGTTTGACCTGGGCTGGCGCCTTTGACCTGCTGACGTCACCCTGACACGTTGCTGACGCAGTAATTGATTTTCTGGATTTATTTTTATACAGGAAATTCCAGAAAATATTTCAAACTTCAAAAAATCATAGAAATTCAACCATAGCTCCAAATGAGACAAATTATATATGAAAAATTATCAGAAAAATTCAATCTATCCATCTGTAATGGTTTCATGCATGACAAAAAGAAGTTTACCTTGCTGTTTAGGCAGGATAAGGTAATGCACTATAAATGCCATGTTTAATGAGCTAATATTTGAATCCTTGATTCAAATGAGTTCATCCCTTTCTACTTTAGCCTGCATTAGGCCAAGACACAATCATATTGCCATGTCATAGCATGCATCATATTGTTGCATATTGTCGTGTGTTGATTGTGTTCCGATGTGTTCTCCGTGGTAGGTTCTGCCTCCGAGGATATTCACGAATATCCAACTATAGGGCAGTATCCCGCTACCACTCCATCAGGCAAGCAACCATTGATCATTCCGATACAAACCCATGTTCTCGCTTCTGCTCTTGTTTACTGCATTAAGACAACGCGATTCAAACTGCTGTGTGCTACGGTAGTTGAACCCTTATCCTCTGCATGACCTGTCATTGCCACAGTAACTAGATGAAACCCACTAGCATGTGTAGGAGTTGATTGAGCCATGTATGTGATTCCTACCTTGCTATGCCTGCTATGCTTAGAGTTGTGTCAGGTCTGGTTCATCTGGGTGATGGGCTAGAGTGAAATGCTTATGTCGGTAATGTGAGGGATGTGTTGAACATGTTTTGGTAAAGGTATCGATGAGAGGCCATGTAGGAGTACATGGTGGGTTGTTTCATTGAGGCCGTCCCTAAGAACTGAGATCTGTATGTGTGATTTAAGATGCAGTTACTACCGTACATTGGGCCCGAAACCAATGGACCCCCTCGGCTTCTTAATCACCCTAGTACTCTGTCCAGGAGTTGCAATTAGTTTCTGG
The DNA here is from genome assembly GCF_003073215.2 of Triticum urartu. Taxonomy (NCBI): domain Eukaryota; kingdom Viridiplantae; phylum Streptophyta; class Magnoliopsida; order Poales; family Poaceae; genus Triticum; species Triticum urartu. Next base: position 683,475,779 of record NC_053024.1, read on the forward strand.
TGTTTGTAGGTTATGTGTTGGAGGCCGTGCGTAGCGCTGACCTAGGGGTGGGCTATGTTGCGGTAGATACACCGTGGCACGGTGTCCGAGTCACCCGTTTGGTGTCTCGGGAACCCTGTTCACATCGTTCGGGGCCGTATGTGGAAACCTCGGCCGGACTCCCTGCGGATGGAACCTGGATAGGCGATAAACCTGGACTAGAGACTTAAGTGTTTAGGTAGGCCGTGGCCGACACCCTCGCTGGGCTTCCGCTTGAAGGTTGCCGAGTACATGTCGTGTAAACGGCGGTAAGTGGTGAAAGCGTGTATGACGAAGTACACCCCTGCAGGGTATAAAACTATTCGAATAGCCGCGTCCGCGGTAAAGGACTACTTGGTTGCCTATACAGTTCATAGACAAGTTAATGGATACTACTAAAAGACTCAAGATAAGTGTGAGTACCGAGGATGGCCCTCTCGTAGGATGACGAGGGAGGATCCCCGGTGGAGTATTGTGTTGGTGAGTAGTGGACTCGTGTGCGAAAACTATTTTACTGGTGAAGTTCCGTAGGATAGCTTAGCCAAGAGTCAAAGCTGGCTTGCTGCATCAACCCCACACCTTCTTGAGAATAAGCATGTATAGTAGGTTCTGATGTAAGACTTGCTGAGTACCTTTGTACTCATGTTTGCTTATTATTGTTTTCAGACGACAACACTGCCCCCTCCGATGGGTTCTATGTAGACCTTGACGTCGACGAGTGACTAGCCACCCAGGTGGTGATCCTGGCCATGGAGGGCCCTATGTAGATAGACAGGCTTCGAGAAGCCTTCTTTCTTTCTAGAGTCTGTACTCAGACTAGTTGCTTCCGCATGTGCTTGTATGTTTGTATGACTTGAGTGTCGGGTCATGTGACCCTATCTGTATGAACATGTTATGTATGGCTCTCTGGAGCCTTTAAATAAGTTGAGTTGTAGAGTTTGTTGTGATGCCATGTTGTATGTACTATCGGCATATTGTGTGTATGATTGAAATGCTTGGTATGTGTGGGATCCGACAATCTAGTTGTTTATCCTTGGCAGCCTTCTTATGGGGAAATGTAGTCTAGTGTTCCCGAGCCATAGTAGTCCGCTACAGCCCGGTTCACCGGAGTCCTGCTAGCCCAGCACTACTGTTCAGGACACTTGACTGGCCGGCATGTGTTTCACTTCGTTCCTATGTCTGTCCCTTCGGGGAAATGTCACGCGGTGACTTCCGGAGTCCTGCCTAGCCTGCTACAGCCCGGGTTCCCCGGAGTCCTGTTAGCCCAGTGCTACAGCCCGGAATCACTCGTTGATGACCGACATGCTCGATGTGATTCATGTATGCCTGTCTCCATAGGTTGTGCCGCTTTGGGTTCACGACTAGCCATGTCGGCCCGGGTTCTCTGTCATATGGATGCTAGCGACACTATCATATACGTGAGCCAAAAGGCGCAAACGGTCCCGGGCCATGGTAAGGCGACACCCGTGGGAATACCGATGCGTGAGGCCGCAAAGTGATATGAGGTGTTACCGGCTAGATCGATGTGACTTGGAATCTGGGTCCTGACACTAGAGGAGGTCGACGGTAGCCCGTGGAGGCTGGAGGAGGTCAACGGTGGAGATGAACAGTATCTCGTGGAGTCCCGTTTTGCGGTACGCCACACCCCTCCTGATGAACAGGACCCCCGTTTCAACCGTAGCGCTCCAACACAAGTCCGTTTCGTCCGTTTTGAGGTACGCCACACCCCTCCCGATCAACAGGACCCCCGTTTCGGCCGTAGGAGGTCTGTTTCCTCCGTTTTGTGGTACGCCACACCCCTCCCGATCAACAGGACCCCCGTTTCGACCGTAGGTGGTCCGTTTCCTCCGTTTTGCGGTACGCCACACCCCTCCCGATCAACAGGACCCCCGTTTCGACTGTAGGAGGTCTCTTTCCTCCGTTCTGCGGTACGCCAGGCCTCATTTCCATCGCCTGTTCCGTCCAAGCCCTCCCGATGAACACGACCATGTTGGAAATATGCCCTAGAGGCAATAATAAATTGATTATTATTATATTTCCTTGTTCATGATAATCGTTTATTATCCATGCTATAATTGTATTGATAGGAAACTCAGATACATGTGTGGATACATAGACAACACCATGTCCCTAGTAAGCCTCTAGTTGACTAGCTCGTTGATCAATAGATGGTTATGGTTTCTTGACCATGGACATTGGATGTCGTTGATAACGGGATCACATCATTAGGAGAATGATGTGATGGACAAGACCCAATCCTAAGCATAGCACAAGATCGTGTAGTTCGTATGCTAAAGCTTTTCTAATGTCAAGTATCATTTCCTTAGACCATGAGATTGTGCAACTCCCGGATACCGTAGGAGTGCTTTGGGTGTGCCAAACGTCACAACGTAACAGGGTGACTATAAAGGTGCACTACGGGTATCTCCGAAAGTGTCTGTTGGGTTGGCATGAATCGAGACTGGGATTTGTCACTCCGTGTGACGGAGAGGTATCTCTGAGCCCACTCGGTAGGACATCATCATAATGTGCACAATGTGATCAAGGAGTTGATCACGGGATGATGTGTTACAGAACGAGTAAAGAGACTTGCCGGTAACGAGATTGAACAAGGTATCGGGATACCGACGATCGAATCTCGGGCAAGTATCGTACCCATGGACAAAGGGAATTGCATACGGGATTGATTAAGTCGTTGACATCGTGGTTCATCCAATGAGATCATCGTGGAACATGTGGGAGCCAACATGGGTATCCAGATCCCACTGTTGGTTATTGACCGGAGAACGTCTCGGTCATGTCTGCATGGTTCCCGAACCCGTAGGGTCTACACACTTAAGGTTCGATGACGCTAGGGTTATAAAGGAAGTTTGTATGTGGTTACCGAATGTTATTAGGAGTCCTGGATGAGATCCCGGACGTCACGAGGAGTTACGGAATGGTCCGGAGGTAAAGATTTGTATATAGGAAGTCCTATTTCGGCCATCGGGACAAGTTTCGGGGTCATCGGTATTGCACCGGGACCACCGGAAGGGTCCCGGGGGCCCACCGGGTGGGGCCACCTATCCCGGAGGGTCCCATGGGCTGAAGTGGGAAGGGATCCAGCCCAAAGTGGTCTAGGGCGCCACTTTCCCCTAGGGCCCATGCGCCTAGTGTGGGGGAAACCCTAAAGGAAGAGTCCCACAAGGGGATGGCACCCCTAGCTGCCTTGGGGGGGAGGGAATCCTCCCTTGGCCGCCGCCCCCCTAGGAGATTGGATCTCCTAGGGCCGGCGCCCCCCCTTGCCCCCCCCTATATATAGTGGGGAGATGGAGGACTTCTTACCTTTTGCCTTTGGTGCAGCCCTCCCCCTCTCCCAAGTCCTTCTCCTCTCCCGTTGTGATTGGCGAAGCTCTGCAGGATTGCCACGCTCCTCCACCACCACCACGCCGTTGTGCTGCTGCTGGATGGAGTCTTCCTCAACCTCTCCCTCTCTCCTTGCTGGATCAAGGCATGGGAGACGTCACCGGGCTGTACGTGTGTTGAACGCGGAGGTGCCGTCCGTTCGGCACTAGGATCTCCGGTGATTTGGATCACGACGAGTACGACTCCATCAACCCCGTTCACTTGAACGCTTCTGCTTAGCAATCTACAAGGGTGTGTAGATGCACTCTCCTTCCCCTCGTTGCTGGTTTCTCCATAGATAGATCTTGGTGACACGTAGGAAAATTTTGAATTTCTGCTACGTTCCCCAACAGTGGCATCATGAGCTAGGTCTATGCGTAGTTTCTATGCACGAGTAGAACACAAAGTAGTTGTGGGCGTTGATTTTGTTCAATATGCTTGCCGTTACTAGTCTTATCTTGATTCGGCGGCATCGTGGGATGAAGCGGCCCGGACCGACCTTACACGTACTCTTACGTGAGACTGGTTCCACCGACTGACATGCACTAGTTGCATAAGGTGGCTAGCGGGTGTCTGTCTCTCCCACTTTAGTCGGATCGGATTCGATGAAAAGGGCCCTTATGAAGGGTAAATAGCAATTGGCATATCATGTTGTGGTCTTTGCGTAGGTAAGAAACGTTCTTGCTAGAAACCCATAGCAGCCACGTAAAACATGCAAACAACAATTAGAGGACGTCTAACTTGTTTTTGCAGGGTATGCCATGTGATGTGATATGGCCAAAAGGATGTGATGAATGATATATGTGATGTATGAGATTGATCATGTTCTTGTAATAGGAATCACGACTTGCATGTCGATGAGTGTGACAACCGGCAGGAGCCATAGGAGTTGTCTTTATTTATTTATGACCTGCGTGTCAACATAAATGCCATGTAATTACTTTACTTTATTTCTAACCGTTAGCTGTAGTAGTAGAAGTAATAGTTGGCGAGACAACTTCATAAAGACACGATGATGGAGATCATGATGATGGAGATCATGGTGTCATGCCGGTGACGATGATGATCATGGAGCCCCGAAGATGGAGATCTAGAGGAGCAAAGTGATGATGGCCATATCATGTCACTATTTGATTGCATGTGATGTTTATCATGTTTATACATCTTATTTGCTTAGAACGACGATAGTAAATAAGATGATCCCTCATTAAAATTTCAAGAAAGTGTTCCCCCTAACTGTGCACCGTTGCGACAGTTCGTTGTTTCGAAGCACCACGTGATGATCGGGTGTGATAGATTCTAACGTTCACATACAACGGGTGTAAGACAGATTTACACACGCAAAACACTTAGGTTGACTTGACGAGCCTAGCATGTGTATAGACATGGCCTCGGAACACAAGAGACCGAAAGGTCGAGCATGAGTCGTATGGTAGATACGATCAACATGAAGATGTTCACCGATGTTGACTAGTCCGTCTCACGTGATGATCGGACACGGCCTAGTTGACTCGGATCATGTAATCACTTAGATGACTAGAGGGATGTCTATCTGAGTGGGAGTTCATAAGATGAACTTAATTATCCTGAACATAGTCAAAAGGTCTTCGCAAATTATGTCATAGCTCGCGCTTTAGTTCTACTGTTTAGATATGTTCCTAGAGAAATTTAGTTGAAAGTTGATAGTAGCAATTATGCGGACTAGGTCCGTAAACTGAGGATTGTCCTCATTGCTTCATAGAAGGCTTATGTCCTTAATGCACCGCTCAGTGTGCTGAACCTCGAACGTTGTCTGTGGATGTTGCGAACATCTGACATACACATTTTTATAACTACGTGATAGTTCAGTTAAACGGTTTAGAGTTGAGGCACCGAAGACGTTTTGAAACGTCACGAAACATATGAGATGTTTCGAGGGCTGAAATTGGGATTTCAGGCTCGTGCCCACGTCAAGAGGTATAAGACCTCCGACGATTTTCTTAGCCTACAAACTAAGGGAGAAAAGCTCAATTGTTGAGCTTGTGCTCAGATTATCTGAGTACAACAATCATTTGAATCGAGTGGGAGTTGATCTTCCAGATGAGAAAGTGATGTTTCTCCGAAGTCATTACCACCAAGCTGCTAGAGCTTTGTGATGAACTATAATATATCAGGGACATATATGATGATCCTTGAGATATTCGCGATGTTTGACACCGTGAAAGTAGAAATCAAGAAGGAGCATCAATTGTTGATCGTTGGTGAAACCACTAGTTTCAAGAAGGGCAAGGGCACGAAGGGATACTTCATGAAACGGCAATTCAGCTGCTGCTCTAGTGAAGAAGCCCAAGGTTGAACCCAAACCTGAGACTAAGTGCTTCTGTAATAAGGGGAACAGCCACTGGAGCAGAATTACCCTAGATACTTGGTAGATGAGAAGCCTGGCAAGGTCGATAGAAGTATATTGGATATACATTGTGTTGATGTGTACTTTACTAGTACTCCTAGTAGCACCAGGGTATTAGATACCGGTTCGGTTACTAAGTGTTAGTAACTCAAAATAAAAGCTACGGAATAAACGGAGACTAGCTAAAGGTGAGCTGACGATATGTGTTGGAAGTGTTTCCAGGGTTGATATGATCAAGCATCGCACGCTCCCTCTACCATCGAGATTGGTATTAAAACCTAAATAATTGTTATTTGGTGTTTGCGTTGAGCATAGACATGATTGGATTATGTCTATCGCAATATGGTTATTCATTTAAAGAGAATAATGGTTACTCTATTTATTTGAATAATACCTTCAATGGTCTTATGCCTAAAATGAATGGTTTATTGAATCTCGGTCGTAGTGATACACATGTTCATGCCAAAAGATATAGGATAGTAATGATAGTACCACCTACTTGTGGCACTGCCACTTAAGTCATATCGGTATAAAACGCATGAAGAAGCTCCATGTTGATGGATCTTTGGGCTCACTCATTTTTGAAAAGTTTGAGACATGCGAACCATGTTTGTTGGTAGATATGCATGAAGTAACTCTATACAGATGGACCGTTTGGACTCACTTGATTCTGAATCACTTGAGACATGCAAATCATACCACATGGGCAAGATGACTGAAAGCCTCGTTTTCAGTAAAATGGAACTAGAAAGCAACTTGTTGGAAGTAATACATTTTGATGTGTGCAATCCAATGAGTGCTGAGGCGTGTAGTGGATATCATTATGTTCTTACTTCACAGATGATTTGAGTAGATGTTGAGTATATTTACTTGATGAATCACGAGTCTGAATTATTGAAAGGTTCAAGTAATTTCAGGGTGAAGTTGAAAGATCGTCGTGACAAGAGGATAAAAGATCTATGATATGATCATAGAGATGAATATCTGAATTACGAGTTTGGCACAAAATTAAGACATTGTGAAAATTGTTTCACAACTAATACAGCCTGGAACACCATAGTGTGATGGTGTGTCCAAACATCATAACAGCACCCCATTGGATATGATGCATACCATGATGTCTCTTATCGAATTACCACAATAGTTTATGGGTTAGGCATTAGAGACAACCACATTCACTTTAAAAGGGGCACCACGTAATTCCGATGAGATGACACCGTATGAACTATGGTTTAGGGAAACCTAAGCTGTCATTTCTTAAAAGTTTGGGGCTGCGACACTTATGTGAAAAAGTTTCAGGCTGATAAGCTCGAACCCAAAGCGGATAAATGCATCTTCATAGGACACCCAAAACAGTTGGGTATACCTCCTGTCTCAGATCCGAAAGCAATAAGGGATTGTTTCTAGAATCGGGTCCTTTCTCGAGGAAAAAGTTTCTCTTGAAAGAATTGAGTGGGAGGATGGTGGAGACTTGATGAGGTTATTGAACCGTCTCTTCAACTAGTGTGTGGCAGGGCACAGGAGTTGTTCCTGTGGCACCTACACCAATTGAAGTGGAAGCTTATGATAGTGATCATGAAACTTCAGATCAAGTCACTACCAAACCTCGTGGGATGACAAGGATGCGTACTACTTCAGAGTGGTACGTAATCCTGTCTTGGAAGTCATGTTGCTAGACAACAATGAACCTACGAGCTATGGAGAAGCGATGGTGGGCCTGGATTCCAAAATGGCTCGAGGCCATATAATCCGAGAGAGGATCCATATATAAAACAAAGTGTAGACTTTGGGAGAACTACTTGATGGTCGTAAGGCTGTTAGGTACATATGGATTTTAAAAGGAAGACGGACAATGATGGTAGGTATCACCATTAAGAAAGATCAACTTGTCGTTAAGAAGTTTCCGACAAGTTCAAGGAGTTGACTACGATGAGACTTTCTCACTCGTAGCGATGCTAAGAGTTTGTTGGAATTATATTAGCAGGTACTGCATTATTTATGAAATCTTGCAGATAGGATGTCAAAAATATTGTTTCCTCGTGATTTTCTTGAGGAAAGGTTGTATGTGATACAACCAGAAGGTTTTAACAATCCTGAAAGATGCTAACAAGTATGCAAAGCTCTAGCAATCCTTCTAAGGACTGGAGTAAGCATCTCGGAGTTGGAATGTATGCTTTGATAAGATGATCAAAGTTTTGGGTGTATACAAAGTTTATGAGAAACTTGTATTTCCAAAGAAGTGAGTGGGAGCACTATAGAATTTCTGATAAATATATGTTGACATATTGTTGATCAGAAATGACATAGAATTTCTGGAAAGCATATAGGGTTATTTGGAAAGTGTTTTTCAATGGAAAGCCTGGATTAAGCTACTTGAACATTGAGCATCAAGATCTATAAGGATAGATCAAAACTCTTAATGGTACTTTCAAATGAGCACATACCTTGACATGATCTTGAAGGTGTTCAAGATGGATCAGTCAAAGAAGGAGTTCTTGCCTGAGTTGTAAGGTATGAAGTTAAGACTTAAAGCTCGACCACGGCAGAATAAAGAGGAAGGACGAAGGTCGTCCCCTATGCTTTTATTATAGGCTCTCTACAGTATGCTATGCTGTGTACCGCACCTGAAGTGTGCTTTGCCATGAGTCAGTCAAGGGGTACAAGAGTGATCCAAGAATGGATCACAGGATAGCGGTCAAAATTATCCTCAGAGGAATAAGGATATGTTTCTCGGTAATGGAGGTGATAAAGAGTTCGACGTAAAGAGTTACGTCAATGCAAGCTTAACACCTATCCGGATAGCTCTGAGTAGAGATACCGGATACATATAATGGAGCAACAATTTAGAATAGCTCCAAGTAGAACAGTTATTTGAAATGGCTCCAAATATAGCGTAGTAGCTGCATCTACAAGATGACATAGAGATTTGCGAAGTACATACGGATCTGAAAGATTCAGACCCGTTGACTATAACATCTCTCACAAGCATAACATGATCAAACCCGGAACTCATCGAGTGTTAATCACATGGTAATGTGAACTAGATTATTGACTCTAGTAAACTCTTCGGGTGTTAGTCACATGGGGATGTGACCTTGAGTGTTAATCACATGGCGATGTGAACTAGATTATTGACTCTAGTGCAAGTGGGAGACTGTTGGAAATATGCCCTAGAGGCAATAATAAATTGATTATTATTATATTTCCTTGTTCATGATAATCGTTTATTATCCATGCTATAATTGTATTGATAGGAAACTCAGATACATGTGTGGATACATAGACAACACCATGTCCCTAGTAAGCCTCTAGTTGACTAGCTCGTTGATCAATAGATGGTTACGGTTTCCTGACCATGGACATTGGATGTCGTTGATAACGGGATCACATCATTAGGAGAATGATGTGATGGACAAGACCCAATCCTAAGCATAGCACAAGATCGTGTAGTTCGTATGCTAAAGCTTTTCTAATGTCAAGTATCATTTCCTTAGACCATGAGATTGTGCAACTCCCGGATACCGTAGGAGTGCTTTGGGTGTGCCAAACGTCACAACGTAACTGGGTGACTATAAAGGTGCACTACGGGTATCTCCGAAAGTGTCTGTTGGGTTGGCACGAATCGAGACTGGGATTTGTCACTCCGTGTGACGGAGAGGTATCTCTGGGCCCACTCGGTAGGACATCATCATAATGTGCACAATGTGATCAAGGAGTTGATCACGGGATGATGTGTTACAGAACGAGTAAAGAGACTTGCCGGTAACGAGATTGAACAAGGTATCGGGATACCGGCGATCGAATCTCGGGCAAGTATCGTACCGATGGACAAAGGGAATTGCATACGGGATTGATTAAGTCCTTGACATCGTGGTTCATCCGATGAGATCATCGTGGAACATGTGGGAGCCAACATGGGTATGCAGATCCCGCTGTTGGTTATTGACCGGAGAACGTCTCGGTCATGTCTACATGGTTCCCGAACCCGTAGGGTCTACACACTTAAGGTTCGATGACGCTAGGGTTATAAAGGAAGTTTGTATGTGGTTACCGAATGTTGTTCGGAGTCCCGGATGAGATCCCAGACGTCACGAGGAGTTCCGGAATGGTCCGGAGGTAAAGATTTGTATATAGGAAGTCCTATTTCGGCCATCGGGACAAGTTTCGGGGTCATCGGTATTGTACCGGGACCACCGGAAGGGTCCCGGGGGCCCACCGGGTGGGGCCACCTATCCCGGAGGGTCCCATGGGCTGAAGTGGGAAGGGATCCAGCCCAAAGTGGGCTGGGGCACCACTTTCCCCTAGGGCCCATGCGCCTAGTGTGGGGGAAACCCTAAAGGAAGAGTCCCACAAGGGGAAGGCACCCCTAGGTGCCTTGAGGGGGAGGGAATCCTCCCTTGGCCGCCGCCCCCCCTTGGCCCCCCCTATATATAGTGGGGAGATGGAGGACTTCTTACCTTTTGCCTTTGGTGCAGCCCTCCCCCTCTCCCAAGTCCTTCTCCTCTCCCGTGGTGATTGGCGAAGCTCTGCAGGATTGCCACGCTCCTCCACCACCACCACGCCGTTGTGCTGCTGCTGGATGGAGTCTTCCTCAACCTCTCCCTCTCTCCTTGCTGGATCAAGGCATGGGAGATGTCACCGGGCTGTACGTGTGTTGAACGTGGAGGTGCCGTCCGTTCGGCACTAGGATCTCCGGTGATTTGGATCACGACGAGTACGACTCCATCAACCCCGTTCACTTGAACGCTTCCGCTTAGCGATCTACAAGGGTATGTAGATGCACTCTCCTTCCCCTCGTTGCTGGTTTCTCCATAGATAGATCTTGGTGACACGTAGGAAAATTTTGAATTTCTGCTACGTTCCCCAACAGACCACGCATTCCGTTCCAACCTAGCCAGTTGGCTCCCACGCGTTCCGTTGCCTCCCAATGAACACGACGCATTCCGTTGCCTCCCGATGAACACGACGCATTCCATTGCCTCCCGATGAACACGACGCATTCCGTTGCCTCCCCATGAACACGACGCATTCCGTTGCCTCCCCATGAACACGACGACGATGTTGTTTCTCCGTTCCGACCTAGCCATGTACACGAGCCCTGGCCGTACGTATGCACGAGTAGGCGTTCGAGACCCTGCTCGTATGTACACATACGTGGCCGTATTTTCTTTCTCGCACCCTGGCCGCTGTACGTACGTGTACATGCTACGTGCGCGCCTCTACTAGGACACATGCGCGCCTCTACTACGACACGTGCGCGCCTCTACATCGACCAGTATGTACGTACACGTTCGCGACCAAAATGACAACGCTACGTACCCGTCGACCAGGTGGGTCCCGACTGTCAGGCACTTCCTTGCCTGCGAAGACGTAGCTGGTGGGTCCCAGCAGTCAGGGGGCGAATCGTTGTTTTTTCCCGGACGGACTTCCTTGCGTGCGAAGATGTAGCTGGTGGGTCCCAGCAGTCAGGGGCAAACGTTTTTTCGCAAAATACGGTGGCCCGTCCGGTGGGTCCCCGCTGTCAGGTGGAGGAATAATTATTTTGCACGTAATAACGAGGCACTTCCTTGTTGCGGCCGTGGACCCAGCTGTTAGCCTCTCCATGTACAGTCCACGTCCGATGGAAGCCGTTCCTTGACCACGTTGACCACGCCGCACCGAGAGCACCAGGGCGGTGGACGACGGCGAGGCCTGGGAAGGGGACGATGTGGAGCTGGGGAAGACACGACAGTGGATGCACACGCGGAGAGGAGTACGAGGGTTCACTGGTTCGGCTGCGCTGCCGTCGCCGCAGAATAACAGGGGGTGTGTGTGAGTGGAGGGATGGCCTGGCCAGCGGTGGGGGTAGTAGGGGGCGGTGAGGCCTCCGCGGCAGCACATTCGGCCACGGGAGGCAGGAGCAGGCGGCACGACCGGCGCTGCTTTGGGCGGCTGGAGCAAGAAGACCAGAGGTTGAAGAAGCACGACGGCCTTTGGATGGACATCGTACGGTCACTGCAGCTAGAATCGTTTATATTGACTAAGTTGACAAAGTTGGTACGTCAACTTAGTAGGCCCACATGTTAGCTTCTGAAACGGTGTGCCTAGATGTTAGGGGGAGGAATCATTTTTTGGGCGGGTAAAGCTAGAATATCTGAGATTGTAGAAGAAGCACGGCATCCGTTGGATGGACATCCAACGGCCACTGCTGCTAGAACCGTGTGTTGACTATAAGTTGACAAAGCCTTGCATACATGTCAACTCTGTTTTTTAGGGGACGCATCAACTTAGTAAGGCCAGAAGTGTGTGGCAGAGAACTTATAGCCCATTTGAGATTTGTAAAAATGTGTAGCCCATTTTTGAATTCTAATGGAATTTACTACAGCCAATTTACAGTTTGTTAAAAGTACAGCCCATTTCAACCAACCGTTCAAAACAGAATTCAATAAAATTTCCCACATTTTGATGGGATCCAAATTATTTTTATCCCAAAATTTCTAGTCAGATTAAATACAATTTCAATATAAATTTATATTACGTAAAAATCCAACGAAACATTACGCTCGCAACAATTAATGAAATTGAAATTTTCAATATCCAAAAATAATATTTTATAAAGTAATCACGTGTTTGGTGCAATTTTTTATAGTTACTGCCCAGTTTTTATAATTACATCCCATTGATTATTTATTAAAGCCCATTTTCTTGTTAAGCCTAATGCATCCCTCCTAGGAAAGATTTACAGCCCAGCAGGGCGGAGAATAACAACTTGACCTTGCCTGGGTATTCCTAAAAAAAGTATAGCTCCGCTAGCCATTTTCAGCTTGAAAAAAAATTATATCTGGGCTGGATATCTGGCCTGGGCTAGACGGGCCACAGCCCGCCCAGTTAATATCTGCAGCGATATTTTCGTTGTTGTTCAGATGAGAAAAATTAATATCTCGGCTAAATATCGAAAAACTCTGCAGTGCTCACACCACAAAAACACAAATACTGCTCGAGCTGCTTGGTCCCAGCTGTCGGCCGCTTCTTGTGCAATTCTCTCATTTATTGACTACTCCCTCCTTTCCAGTTTATAAGGCTCGATTCAAAAATCTCACCAACCAAGGTAGATGATGAGTGGTAGAATATTTTTTGTAGTTCGCAAAAGCACCCAATTAATGCTCTTCTTTTCCTCAAAAAATTATGTTTAAGAATGCATTTATTCCAATGCATGCATAAAGTGCATGCATTGGTCAGTTTTCTCTTAATACTTGCATGCAATGATTTAATGCACCTTGAAATCTGAACATGTGATGGGGAACAACCAAATTGAGCCTTATAAAATGGAAAAACTAAAATTTTGAGATAAGCCCTATAAACCAGAAAGGAGGGAGTACTACATAGGTTGACAATGGTGTGGGACCGTGATGTCAGGAAACCAGGAGGAAGGAAAATAAATTATAGTTATATATAATAAGGAGGCACTTTCATACGTGAGGCTATGGACCTGGTGGGTCCCCATTGTCATCCTCTCCGAGTAAAGTCATCTCCTCGCACGCACGCGCTTTCCTCCCGAAATAGTTAGTGCCACCCACCCCGCTTCCCGGTGTAGGCGATTGCTCCGCCTTCAAACGACACAAGTGCCATCCGTCCATCCATCTGCCGCCCACATTAATGATACGTGGTTGCCGAGGCGGCTACTCCGGCGCCACACATCCGTCCCTCCGCCCGCCCACCATTGCTATATAAAATGCTGCGCCGGCCATAGCCGCAGTCATCCGCATCCGTTCCCTTTCTCCTGCCCACCATGGCTTCCTCGCGCTCCAGCGCTCTTCGAGACGGGCGGACGACGGACCACAAGGAGATGGCAGCCATTGTTGCCGACCGGCTGGCCGGCAGGCAGCCGGAGGACGACGACGTCCCAATGGAGAACATGGTAGTCGACGATCCGGCGCCAACCCCCTCTTCCGTGCCATCCTCGCCGGTGCATTGCACCATGACCATCGGCGACGCCTGTGCCCAATATATGGATAGGGTGAGGCAGATGCATGAGGAGCAGTTCCGGGAGGCGCAGGCTGACGCCGCCTACAACCAGCATCTCCTCTAGGAGCACCTGCATGCGGAGGAGCAGATTGTCGCGGAGCGGGCTAAGAAGGAGGCGCTGCTCGACTCGTACCGCTCCGCCCGCAAGGGCCGCCTCGAGCGCTGGCGGTACCGCATGCAGGTAGCGGAGGCTGCGGCCGCCTATAAAGAGGCTAGCAAAGAGGGCGATGAAGCGGGCGAGGCGCTGTTTGGCGAGACCGAGGACGACGCGGAGGACAATGTTGACTCCAACGAGTCCCCGCTCCGCTGGCGTCGATAAGGCCCTGCTCCGCCGAGGCCCCGCGACGCCAACAACGAGGCAGAGGACACTGCCGGCTCCGCCGAGGCCCCGCCTCGCCAACAACAAGGCAGAGGACATCGCAGGCTCAGCCGAGGCCCCACCCTGCCGGCAACGAGACAGAGGACATCGCCGGCTCCGCCGAGGACCCGCCCCGCTGCCAACGAGGCCACGCCACACAAAAAACGAGGAAGAGTATAACACGGTAGGTCGCCACCGCTCGGGTCCAAGTAAGGCCACCGCTACTACCCTCCGGTTCAAGCCAAGCTAGGCGGGTTGACCATTGACGGTCGGTTAGCTTCTTAGCGGCGACGTGGAGTCGGAGAGCTGCGCTGGAGAAGAACGCTGCTTCTACTTAACTGCTGGTGCAGTTGGCTGACTGACACGTGGGCCCAACAGGCCACATGTCAGTTATGCAACTGCACCTGCAGTTAAGTCACTGAAGCTTCTGTTCGGCTCAGTGGGACACAGGTGGGTAGCTTCGGTTAATTAATTATACCTCCAGTGCACCCCTTTTTAGTTGAAGAATGTATGAGATGTAATGAAATCCGGCATCTTTATATGAAATCGACCGTGTATGAATGAATTTATTTCGATTAGTTCAAATTCCTGTATCACTAGCATTGGATGAACATGCAAAACAATACGTACTAGCATTATTCCCAGGGTGATCACCTCAGTTGCAACAGTTTCACATGTACTCCCTCCGGTCCTTTCTAGTCTGCATACAAGTTTTGTCTGCAATCAAAGTATCTCTACTTTGACCAATCTTATACAAAAAAGTATGCACTTTCACAATGTGTGAAGTAAAAAGGAACAAAAGGAGTACAAAGAGTTTGAGCAGCTTTTTAGCATTTCTGTACATTGCAATCAAACACACAGGCCAGGCAATTCATAGAGAACATTCAAAACAATCGATGATTATGCATCTCAGCGACTCACGTGTCAGAGGCAATATTTACTTCACAACTAAAGAATAAAGAATGCATGTCTTGCTAAAATCAATGAGCAAAATTTGACAAGGTTGTCCCACTCCAAAATATCAAATGCCTATGATTGTGGAATGGGCAAGGTTTGCCATCAGTTCGGACATTGACATGGCACCTCGTGCTAAATAAACCAGCTCTTCTTTTTGTGCAGTTCCACCAAAATCAACCAAATTCACGCGTAGCTTGTATGATTTCGCCCTTATATTTTGCAATGCCTTGAACTTATCGGCACCTCCTTTCTTGTGGTGGAAATGAATGATTCGATGTATTCATGAACATCTTGTGCAATTCCCATTGAAATCAAGCTAAGCACCCCTGTTTGCACAAATACAAAAAAGTGATTAGTATAAAGCAAACTGTACTATGAATTGACAGTTTCAACAGGCACATACATGGTCCATGTAGAGCACACTTTTAGAAAAATGGAACTCACCAGAAAGAATCCTAGAACAACATTGTACTCGCGCATCACAGCAAAAAAATGGAGATTTGTCAGTCCTTCTAAGCTGAAGTTAGTTTGGCCTTGTGGGGAGTAATGCAACCATCCTTCAACTGCTCCTTCTGATGAGAAGATAGACAGGGCTTCTTCATTCTTGCATAATCGGAACTAGTCACTTCACGTACTCCATATTCTTCTTCAGAGGAAGAAGATCCTGTTGTGCAAAGACAAGAGGACTACTAAATGCTAGCATCCATGTTTGCTCGAAAAAAAGGAAAGGAAATATTTAAAACAGCACAGATGAAGCACTTCTCAAGGACAATACCACTTTTTCATGGCAGTATCTAAACAGTAGCACAACACCAATAGAGATGACAAAGCTCAATCATATGGATGAAATCAGTGGGCGAGTACCAACCTTTGTCAGGAGGATTATTGTGTAGAGCACACAGATGAAGCACTTCTCCGGAACCATCTGTTGCTATCTACGATGGTGGCCATGCTTACTATATACTCCTCGATTACTTTAATGTTTCCAACATCTTCTTGTGCAGTTCCACTAAAATATATGGTATCTTCAAAGAAGATCCCTGTTTGCACAAGTTGAGATAATTACATATTACATTAAGAGTGGCATCAAATCAGTGGCAAAACAATTGCTCGTTCCAGCCATAGCAATAAATTAGGATGCAAAACTATATCATTACTTGTGTCATCACAGTTCCAGTGCTTCATTACAGCACCAGGAGTTGATTTTTGTTTTTCTTCCGCTTGTTCTTCCCCTTCATCACTTGGTTCAATAACAGACAAGCTTCGCCTTCAATGTAAGATTTGGCATGTCAATTAGGGAGCACAAGTATAGTACTAAACTTAATTTTCTAATGAAAGTGGCAAATACAGGCCAGCAGTTGTGAAATATCCTTATCTTACCTCAATGGGATATTACGGTGCACATACAGATTGGAAGTCTTGTCTCCATTTGTGCAGTTCACTAAAATCAAGCAACATTATCATACAAGTAGCACAACATATGAAAGCACACTGCAGAATCATGTGAAAGAAGGCTAGTACTGACCTCTCATGATGCGGAATTCAAACAACTCACAAGAAGAAGATCTGAACCAAATTTGCCTTAACGGATAGGAAGTAAGATCTCCTCTTGTGCAGTTCCACTAAGATCAAGCAATCAAGCAACGTTGTTGGTGTGACATTTTGGTTGAACTGCACAAAACACTCTTAAAACAAAAGTGTTTTGTGCAGTGCAACAAAAGGTCACAATGGCAACGAGGTGAAGTAGATAACCCTATTTACACAGAGGTGCAAAGGAAACAACTAGTGGTCAATAACGGTGGATGACATAGAAGCCAACAAAAAGAAGCATCTACCTTATCTAAATGGGAAAGAAAGCAAGACAGTAGCATTTCTCAAACGGTGGCATTGATTAATATTAACATAGAGATTATATTAACAATAAAATTCGTTAAACATGTAATTTTCTTTTAACTGTGGCATTGCATCAATTTTCCAGCGGCATTATTAGAGGGTGTTTGTTTACAGGGACATTTTGGTGTAGGGACTAAAAAAACTCCATGTCAGTCCCATCTAAACCAAACAGGAGGGACTTTTAGGGACTAAAAGTGGGCATTTGGGACTAAAGAAAGAAGACCCGGAGGGAGTCTTTTTGGGACTTTTTCCAACAGTTGCCCCTGCCATGCATCGCACCTTGTCTCTATTAGTTCATTACTAGGGGTAACATGGTATTTTAGCATGTCTTTAATAACCTCTAGTCCATGTTTAGTCCCTGGAACCAAGCAGATAGGGACTAGGGAGTTTTTAACCAAACAGGGCCTTAGATTAACAACAGCTAATGAGTTGCACGGGACAGTGGACGCACCAGCACCATGTGCATCTACCGATGTACTGTGGACATGCACAGTCTGTTGCAACAAAGAACAAACAACCAAGGAGCATATTTGTGTTGGTCCCAGTTTTGTTATCTTTAGACACCTTTCCCTATGTGAGCGCAGCAAATCTAGTCCTGCTCAAACTCTACAGCCTTGTCCCTTCCTTTCCTTTTTGAACTAGTACTTTCGTCCCTTCCTTTCCTCTTTGAACCACGTCCTAGATTTACGCGATACAACTTTCCCCACTACTTTCCCCCATTCCTTTCCTCTTTGAACCACGTCCTAGATTCATGCTATACAACCCCCTTCATTACCTCTTTGAACCACGTCCTAGATTCATGCTATATACAACTTTTCCCACTAATTTCCCCCACTCCTTTCCTCTTTGAACCACGTCCTAGATTCATGGTATACATGCAGCTAGAGCAATGCATGTGGAGTAAGTAAATTATACCTTAAGGTTCTTGGGGCGTGGTTCGGTGGGCGACGGGACGGCGGCAAAGAAGAAGGGGTCGGAGGCCCTCCCGCACCGCCGCTGGGTGGAAAGTGAACAGCTGCGCCGGTAGTCCCTCGCCGACGGCGACAACGTTAAGCCTCCTTCCCTTCCTAGCGGATGGATCCTGCCGGCTCTTTGAGCAGCAGTGAGGAGAGAGAGAGGCCAACAAAGTCTTGTTTAGATCTGGAGAAGGCGAGAGAATTTGAAGAGAGCAACTACAAGCGCTGAGGCTCCAACAGGAGAGGGCGAGAGAGTGTGAAGAGAGCAACTACAAGCGCTAAGGGTCCAGCATGTATATATATACTGGAGAGAGAGTGTGAAGCGTGCAAACCCTAGAAAACATTTTGACCAGTCAAAGAATCCTCCTGGCACAAATTATGCTCAAGTGTAGTTATCAAACCCGAGACCTCAAGTTTGATGAGCGAACAGGCTCACCAGCTACACAACCCTCCCATTATGTTCAACGAGAGGGAAATAACCTTTTATACATTCCTGCATTCGTGTGACAAGCATGCCGTATTTTTTTGTGTGTGTGGGAGTCATTGGGATTTCAATCATAATCGTGTCATGTGGCTTTGGTGGTTAGACTATCCACAGTGGTGTAGAAATAATGCAGCCTTAGTCACCTTACCTCTCCCCGCGTAGTACGTTGGGTCCCACCAGTCAGAGGGTGAAACAAACAAATTAATAATAAAAATTAAAAGCGCGAGCGGTGTTTCTTAGCTCACACATCTCGCTACTTCTCGGGAACACTGTCCAATTGATCCCTCTGTTCGCTCACTTACTATTTTAAGTGAATCCTTATTATAACATGCACACAAATTTTGGGCACTTGTATTCGACTTAAGTCAGTGTGCCACCGTATCTCGTATACTTACTACTCCCTCCATCTAGGTGTAATAAGTCATGTTAGAAGGTGCAACGGGACCAAGGTGTGTGTGTGTGTGTGTGTGTTTAACAGCATGTGTGTGTTAGAGAGAGCGACAGATCGACCTACTCCTACAGAGAGATGTTGTGTAGTGTACGATTTTAGCCGCGAGAGTCGGTGCATCCTCTCGTTTTCGGGCGTGTCCGGTAGGGACATGCGGACAGCTGCCACACCCGCTCCTGACCAGCCTGGCCCAGCCAAGCCCCTCCATCACCCGCGCACGCTTCCCGCCTGAAATGGACAGCGCCGCTCCAAAGAATCGGTGCCGCATTCATGCCCGGGCAGAGCGGACGCGACCTCTCACTGGCGCAAGAGTGATGGTTGCTTCGTCCGTCCAACTTACTGCTGGGTCTATGTGATTTAACGGCTCATTGGTCGTTATTACTGAGGTGGTAGGACTGCTGGATGTCCCACGCTTTCGGCGAAAGGAGGTACTACAGCTAGATTACAATTTTCTCCATTCTTACAGCGGAGGCGTGCAAGAGCAGTGAAAACACGCAGGCTCAGTGATTACATGGCCCACCTCGCACTATCTGTCAGGACCAGATTTTGGGATACTAATTTCCCAAAAGCGGCCCTTGTGCTCATCAGCCCCAGGATTACTGATAGCTGATGAGACACCAACTTGTTACAGAAACTCCAAGCAAAAATACAAAATATGTAGTACAAGACCATTTTGGCCTATGAGTACAACAAATGGTTTGCTAGGGGCTGAAGGCGGAAGCGATTTGCGGATCATCGGTGTTTATGGGACTCCATTTCCCACAGGAACAGCTGACCAGGATAACTCCTATCATCGCGAGGCTGCTATCACCATTACGTAGGTTCCGGGGCTTTCATCGCAACGCTCCTTTCTACGCAAGAAATCTAGCCAAGACAATAGCCAGGGACAAGCCAGTGAGTACTTTGAATGTACTCGCAAACATTAAGAACACAGGTATAATATAGCCATTGATAATCATATTTTGAAATATTTCATGATCACTTCGTCAGTTATGAAATAAGGTTCATGATGCACGCAAGTAGATCATTCAAATAAAACATGAGTAAACAATCAGGGAGTAGAAATGAAAAGCACCGATCGGGTGTCTGAAGCGACGCCTCGAAAGGATAATAATATGAAGCGTGCCTCAGTCGGGCGTCTGTGCGACACCACATAAAGGGCTTATAAGTAAATGAAATAGCAAGCATGCCACAGTCGGGCGTCTGTGCGACACCACATAAAGGGCTTATAAGTAAATGAAATAACAAGCATGCCACAGTCGGGCGTCGGTGCGACGCCACATAAAGGGCTCATATAAGAATAATCACGGTGAATATCCAGGAGGTAGAACCGTCCCAAGGATACTCAATAATTCAAATACATAAATGATTAGTCCATAATAATAATAATAATCATAATCATCATACGTCACCGGTCATAATCAATGTTCTGGTTCAGTAGTTTCTACTCCGAAGACCGACACTAAGACCGACGCTTGACCCATCCCAGACTGTAGTCCTTAACCATGGACACGGCTATTCGAATAGGTTCAATATCTCTGCAGATGGTGTACTCTTTACCCACGAGTAACGGATTTCTTTAGTCCATCGGAACTAATTCCGTCTACAGTCTTTTAGTCGAAAACACGCTGACTTGCACACACCAGCTTAACTTTACTCGTGTCTGGAATCACCCAAACACCTGTTAAGCAAAACTCTAAGTGGGGAGGCTACAACCTCGCGTAGCATGGGGTCAAATTTTTATCGCGCGCTCTAAGGGGTGGCCTCCCCTCTCGGTCCCAACCAGAAACACCCATGCCCCCGGACCAGGTGGCATGCCTACAGGCTACAACCGGTATCTTCCACCATGGCCTCTCTGTACGGTGTGTGCTAGGACAGGGGTTGACAACTTACTGAACCGTACCCTACCTACGGCAGGGACAAGTGGCAGCACGAAACAAGTATGGGGGTTACTGGAACAAGACTCGATCTACGGCAGACTCAGGAGGCTTACGTATTTCCTGCATGGTTAGCTCAAGAATTATATTTCACAGCCATCAGACACAACCACCACTTATCATACCTCCCCCTGCCCTACTGGTCATAACCGTCTCGACGAGGGACAAGCTCGTGTCTACACAAGACAGAGACTTTCCCGGGTCCTTCCCGGTAGGCATGAGAGGCATATGAGGGTGATTGCTATCACAAGCTTATCCATTTCCAACAGCAAGAATTTTCATTTATGCACTCAAGGTGTATGATCATATCGTCACATAAAAATAACCAACGCTTCATGTCGAGGTGGTGTTATAACCGTATTGAACAACCCACAAAACATTATGCCAGGGTTCAGAATGCTTGCCTTCAAGGTGTGGAGAGTCAGGGTGCATTCCAAAACTTTGAAAGTTTTCTTCTCTCTCCCACAAATCCTATTTTTGGAAATATTTAAATTAACACATAGTTTAAAAACAGTACAAAAAAGTTGCTTGGAAAATTTTGAAATAAATATGAAAATAGACTAGACAATATTTGAGGAACAACAGAAAAAGATTCAAGTCATTTGGATTCATATTTTAAAAGTTATAGCCAGTCAAAGTTTTGGTCAAATATGTTTTTAAAATAAAACAGAAAAGAAAACGTTTCAAAAGGAATACGCTTTCCGGGTAGCGAAGACATACTCTGGGGTTTACGTCTTCACTTATCCAGCGTGGGCCGGCTCGTGGTCACTGACAGTGGATCCAGCGGGCCCACTGGTCAGGTTTGACTGGTCTCCACCCCCTCCCCTTTCCTCTGCCTGAGCGGGGGCGGGACTCCGGCGATCGTCGCCGGCGAACGGGGGCTCCTCGAGGGCATCCGAGGCCAGGGATGGATCCGCCACTCCTAGGCGGTCCTCCCGATGGTCGACTGGCTGGCGGGGACGGAGGGAATCGCCGGCGGCGAGCTCCACGGCGGAGAGAGCTTTGGGCAGGTTTGGGGCTCTGGGATACCGTGGCTCCCGACCGTGTTTGAGGTGCTGGGCAGCTCCGCAGGGTCAAGGGGAGTCGAGCGGTGGTGTTGGAAAGGCGGGGGAGGCCCTGGCTGCGACGGACGGAGTTGGGGCGTGGTGGCGACCGAACCGGCCGGAGACGGGGAAGATGGATTCCCCCATTGATTTCGGGTTGCGGGTGTGTTGTGGGAGTGGCCTGAGGTTGCCTGGGTGCTCGTAGGAGCTCGGGGGCCTCCTTTTATAGCGCAACGAGGTCGGTTCGCGGCGGCCGTGGATAAGCTCGTCGGCGACTGCCGTTCTGTTGCTGCAGGCGACGTGGCGACGACGTGCGCTAGCGGACGGCCTTGCGGATGAGGTCGGGCTGTTCAAAGGGGGCAGCTGGCGCGCTGCTGTGGCTTGGGCGGCGCCGTCCACGGCAGAGCCCTGCTGCGGCCGTTGGTGGCTAGTGTCGGTGGCGCTGTGGGGCGCCAGGAGGAGGGGCCAGGCGGCTCTGCAGCGCGGGAGGAGTTGGGGCACTGGCTGTAGGCGGCCAAGGGGCAGCACGGGTACGGGTCGGGCGGCAGCGAGACGCGGTGGCTCGGTGCACGCGCGTGCAAAACGTGCGCTCTGGGCACGCCCAACGCACGCATGCTACGTGCTCGACACAATGCCAGAGCTTGCTAGAGGATTAGGTTGGGGCTGGGGACTAGCAGGCCTGGGTTAGGGTTAGTTAGGAGCTCAATGGACATGGTTGTTAGGTCAGATGATCAAGATCACAAAGCAAACCAATAATCATGCCAAATCTGCTCATACACTCAAGGTGTTAGACAGAATGCTAAGTGCATCTAGGCAACTCTTGGGGTGGCCCAAATTTCCAGATCATAGACGTCTCTCTAGATGAATGGGAGGGTGGTGAAGTTAGTTTGCCAAAAGCTCAAACTTGTTAGTGTAAGTTTTGCAAATCCATAGTTTTGGACAGAAAGAAAAAGGCATTGTTTCATAAACCAAAAATCTTCCAATGGGTCCACTCTCCTGGACTTAAGGGTTTTGCAAGATGGGCTATAAGTAGGAAAAAGAATCATAGCTCAAAGGGCAAGTTAAAATATGGTTGCTGTACAAATCACCATGCTGGACCAGAATGAAGAAGAGGTTGATTCACTCAAATTTTTCAAAGAACACAAAAGGGTTTTTGCATAAAGTTGAATAATATACTCCTATTAACATCCCATAATTTTGGTGGAGGATAGAAAGAAATATTTAAAGGGGTTGTAGTGCAAAATTGCTCTCTGGACCAGATTTGAAAAATTGGTGTAGAGCTCAAAATATTAAATGAATGAAATATATTTTTGCATAAAAATGATTTAAAAACATCACATGACATCTCCAAATTTTGGTCAAAATTTTAAATAAACTTATCAAGTGGTTGTAGTTCAAAAAGGCTCCAAAACAAATGAAAAATTATTTTAATGAATAAAGCTCAGAGAGAATTAATTATGCAATTAAATTCCACTGATCATAGAAATGTTTTTCTTGAAAGGGCAAACAATTCCAATAACATATTTGGAAAGTTTTTCATTTGAGGTAAAAACTCCATAATAAGGAAAAGGATGGCTCTGAAATCCAAAGAAAATCCAGAAAATTAAAAGTTTAAATTTCCTGGAAAAATTTTAATTAATAAAACAAGGTTAAAATTTTGGGGTGTCACACTATCGCCGTGCGACACCTAACTCTTTACATAGTACTCCATCCGTTCCTAAATATTACTAGATGAGTCCCCGCGCGTTGCCGCGCGCGGAACAGCGGTATATCTCTCTGTGCAAAATTATCGATTTCATAAAACTAAAAAAACTCTATAACCGCATGACAAATGTGGTAGCCAAACTAAATAAACTCCCATCATCACTTAGATCATCCCACGTAAGGAAAAAAGATCAGCCAACTCCTACTGCATAATGGGATTATATTTTTCTTTTTGACATGTTAATGGGACTTAAAAGCTCACTTACATGCATGCTACCGGTGCATGCTTGCATGCAGACATGTTGATGTGATTTAAAACCCACTCACATGCATGTGTCACGCTATTTCTGCATGCTTGCATGTGGCTTAGTGTGGAGCCTCTCAACGTCTAGATCAGACGGCTATTATGGACTGATTCACTTCATCTAACGGCTGCATCAATTTTGATGATGTGGCTCAAGGAGAGGATAGAGAATTCGTAGTAGTGGGGGCTAGCTATTACTAGTAGATAAGTCTTTGTAGATATTCCACTACATACGGAACAAAATGAATGAATCTACACTTAAAATGCATCTATATACATCCGCATGTGGTTCATGGTGAAATCTCTACAAAGACTTACATTTAGGAACGGGGGAGACGGCATACTAAGCAAGCTTCTCCTCGTTCTACGAGTTGATAGGACACATCAAAAGTACTCTAGTGTATAGAGCCCTGCCTCTAAGGTAGGCCCCACATGGTTTGCCTCTTTTTTAACATAACACGTCAAGTCGCAATTTGTTTGTTCACCCGTGGTAGACGATCCTCCCTCCACCAAGTGGACAACCAGTACACGTGCCAAATTACCATGTGGGTTGTCTTTTTCGTACAGAAATGAGCTCCACCGTGTACCCGCACGGGTGTGGTTGGGAAAGAGACGAGAGTATGTGCGTCGTGCATGCACCTCTTCTCTTCATGCACGTCCCCCACCTACGTGGGTGTGTGTGAGAGATACAAACCACGTTCGTGAGTGTTTTTTGTTTTGGGGTGGGGGTGGGGTGGGGGTTGATTTCGTGAATTATTTGTGGGAATATGTGTCGATGACATCTCAAACAAAATTTTGCATGCAATGTGTGTGAAATGGAGGCCTATCCATATCATACATAGAGGGTTGGGCAATCCACCAGAAGAGAGGGAGGGGTCATAGCTACCGATAGAGTCGAAGAGAAGATCAAGTGGGTGGGTGTGAGATCGATGAAGAGAGCCATCGAAATTGTGTGTGTGTGTGTGTGTGCAAGTCAAAGATATAGGACGACTGGCCTACCGGAATGTTAGAGGGCACATGTCAAGTTTGTGTGTGGCAGGGAGACATGACTAGAGCGCTCAATGTATCGGTGTGTGTGGGGGGAGGGGGTGGGGGAAGGGGTAGGCAGAGGCCTAACTATAGAGGTAGAACGACTCGTATATGTGTTGAGAAGGAGAGACCCAGCTATGTCTTGAGGGAGATCGGTCGACATCCATACATAACTGAAGGACGGGAAATATGATGGGACAGAGAGAGAGGAGAGAGAGGGAGGGAGAGGGAGGGAGAGGGGTAGAGTGCTGAATGGGTGATGGAGTTGCTTCTCGAAGATGGTGGGAGAGGCCTACTAGAGAAACTGAGGGTGGAACTGCAATGTTATCAATAAGAGTGGGGATGTATTTCTGTGTGTGCCTGTGCCTGATAGATCTGTCGGGACGCATCCATGGATGATGAAGGGGAACCATGTGTTTGGTAAGCAAACCTAACTAGATCGATAGATCAATTGTTGTTTGTCGGAGGAAGGGAGAGACAGAACTAATGAGGTAGATCGATTGATGTGTGGGTAAAAACGAGTTATAAGGACCTAGCTAGCTATATGTATAGCGAGAGATCGGTCGGTGTACGTCCATTTGTTAGAGGCAAATAAGGCCCAGCGAGACGGATAGACGGAGAGAATGGATCTAGGAGGTGGTGCGAGAGGCCCAACTACTAGCTAGATAGGGGGAGGAGTGTGCGGTTGTGAGATCGATGAAAAGAGGGGCGAGAGTTTACACGTGTGTCTGACCGTATGAGAGACATGAGGCAAGGACACATAAAGGAGGAGATTGAAGGTGTGTGTGTGTGTGTGTGTATGTTGTAGGCAGGCATCGCTGGAGAGGTTTATCGATCGGTGTGTGTCGGAAAGGAGTTGTGGAGACTCTGGGAGAACGACCTAAAGAAAAAAAATGAATGTGCCTGGTGTATAGAATGCCGAGGGAGGGGGGCGAGGAGGGCGTGTGCATGCACGAGAGAAAGTTAGTGGTAGCTACAAAGGTTAGAGGATTGTGTGGGTGTAAGAGACTAACAAAGATCATAATTTGATATGAAAGCGGATTCATATATTTGAATAGGAGATCATAGTGTTTTAAACATTGCATGCATGAATATAGCGGTGATACACATGTTGTGCACATGTTATACCATAATGTGATAATGCATGGCATTTGCAACTCACAGCTAAATGCCAAACAATCTAAACCATGCTATACATCAAAAAATCTCACATTTTATTTGAATTTGTGATAATGTGTGGCGTTTGCAGCTTACAACTAAATATCGAACAATCTAAACAATACTATATATCAAACATTCTCACATTTTATTTGAATTTGTGGTAATGTGTGGTGTTTGCAACTCACATCTAAATACTTGTAGGCGTAGGGGGCAGGGCACCATACATAATGTGATAAACACATTATACATATGAGACATGGTTTAGATTATGAAGATCTAGCTAGAGCTAGAAATGTAATGTGATTTGAAATCAAAATAAAGTGGATTCAAAAAATCTAGTTCGAGTTCATATAGTACACATAGTTCATATGTAACTCGATACTAATCATGTGGTGTGCTGTGAAGATAATACACAAACGATGGTTTAACTTGACAATAATGATGATTGTAGATCTTATTAAAACAGAGAAACGAATTCAAATGCTTTGACTTCACAACAATCATTACTGTAGATCTTATTCAAATAGAGAAACGAATTCAAATTTAGTTCATATTGAAGCGGTAGTATATATGTTTGGAATGCACTAAAACGTTCATTTGAGTAGTAGGTTGCATGCATTATACACGTAGCAAAATATTTTAATTGAACATAACATGAATTCAAAGTTTTGAATGACATTTGTAGTGCGCATTGATTTGGTACAGTACATGTTAGGCTTGTCCGGAAATTTCAACACGCGCCTTGTTAGCCCGAAATATTTAAGATATATCTTTGTCTCGTTGTGCTCCGACAACTCCCTCCATCTCAACCCGCGCCTTCCTATTCCGAAATTAAAACGCGCGCGAAAACTCCCACCTCTTGTGGAATCCCGACACATGAAATGCCCGTGGTACCCCTGAACCGAAAGAACCGCCTCAAAACGGTGGGGGTACTTTTGTAACTTACCCCACATTTCGGACAAGCGCGTCTCTAAGCCATGGTTCCCCACTGCCATCCCATCGGCCCACCCATTCGTACACCGAGGCCGCTAAAACCCGCAACGAAACCCCACACCCTGCTCCGTCCGCCACTCAGTCGGAGCCTCTTCCCCGATGACGTCGTCCACAGCAAGACCTCGACGTCCCTCATCCATCGTACTAGATGAGGATCCGTCGTCGATCTCATCGTCCCGCCGGTTCAGCCACCCCGTCCTCCACCTCCAAGGAGCTGCCCTGACGTTCCCCTCGTCTTTCGCGCCACCTCCATTCCCACAATGCCGTCTTCACCTGCACCATTGGAAGAGCGTCATCATTACCGTTTCCTTGGATGAAGTTGCAGCCTAATCGGCGCCACCAAAGAGGTTGTACACTAATCGTCGCATTTTCTTCTTGATTCGATCTCACGGTGCTGCCGGCGCTCGGTCCCGAGCCAACACGGCGCGGCTCCATCCACGGTGGCGTCGCCGGCCACTTCCTCCACGGCGTCGCTCCCTCGGCAGCGACGTCCACATCAGTAGGAGCTGCTGCTGCTTTATCTCTCGCTCACGCTGCTGCTCTGCTCTTGCTCTCGGTCCCCTGCCTGGTCTGCTCTTGCTATTGCTCTTGCTTGCGATGCTGCTCTCGCTCTTGCTCTTTCTTGCGATGTTGCTCCAATTTAGCTACACTTCAGTCAACTGAATTGACTTTTCAGTCAATCGATTTTCAGGGGGTGGGGAGGCTCACCGGGGTGAAGGAAGAACCAGCCGCAGCGGGGAGGGGGGCTCGCCGGAGAGGTACCCCACTATGTATCTTAGGGTTCAGGATGGGGCGGTGGTCGCCGGCGGTGGCAGGGCGGTGGCGTGGGGATCGCCGGAGAAAAAGCTCGGCACGGGGGGCCTAGAGGGATGGCTGGGGCGGCGGCAGACCGGCAGTGGGGAGTGTTTTCAGGGCGGGCGGGGCGGCGCACCGCCGGCTGCGGTCGGCGGGGGGCTGCTGTTTGGCCGGTGGTGGCTGGCGGCTCAGGGGGGTGGAGGTTGAAGATGAACCACGAGCCCTTGATTTCGTATCCAACGGCTGCAAAATTGACTGGCCAGAGATGAAAAAGGCAGTCGACCGACGTGTAGCCTCACCTTTCTAGTGCGTTCAGTTTCGACAGCAAAATTCAGTTTCGACAGCAAAATTCAGTTTCGACAGTTAAGTTCAGTTTCGACAGTTAAGTTCAGAGATGAGCGGCTGATGTATTTTACATCTAGCACTTTGTGGGTATGTATTTTACGTCATGTATTGGAGATGCTATTAGAATTCCACTCAGGTTAACGTTGTTCTTTGTCACTCTTGTCCTGCTTCAGCCTCGTTGTCGTACAACTCACCGGAGCTGCTCCAACGACGAAACCCTCCATCACAGCGAAGCAGTACCTCGGGCTCCATCTCCAGACGCCTAAGATCTTCTTCCCCTCCTCCGACAGCAAAGTCAGCCAGAGCATCCTCACCGGCCAACCCAATCATGCTGAGATCGACATGGCTTCGCCAAAGAGGTTGTACACTTGTTGCATCTCTTTTTTACTCTACATGTTATATATATTGTCCACTGAGCACACGGATTTGTTCCTTTAGTGTCTCGAAAGAAAAAACGTAGGAATTTTAATTTTCACTTGTCCTCCTTTTCAAATTCCTAGAGGCAATCATGTATGATGATATTTCCTATGTGTTTATGAATAAAGATAGTCCTTGGACATTATCAATGATGTGTATCAGCAAGTACATGACTTGTTTGTGGGACTGTCGGTGTCAAAACCGGTGGATCTCGGGTAGGGGGTCCCGAACTATTCGTCTAGGCCGGATGGTAACAGGAGGCAAGGGACACGAAGTTTTACCCAGGTTTGGGCCCTCTTGATGGAGGTAAAACCCTACGTCCTACTTGATTAATATTGATGATATGAGTAGTACAAGAGTAGATCTACCACGAGATCAGAGAGGCTAAACCCTAGAAGCTAGCCTATGGTATGATTGTTGTTCTGTATGTTGTCCTACGGATTAGAACCTTCCGGTTTATATAGACACCGGAGAGGGTTAGGGTTACACAAAGTCGGTTACAATGGTAGGAGATCTACATATCCGTATCGCCAAGCTTGCCTTCCACGCCAAGGAAAGTCCCTTCCGGACACGGGACGAAGTCTTCAATCTTGTATCTTCATAGTCCAGGAGTCCGGCTGAAGGTATAGTCTGGCTATCCGAACACCCCCTAATCCAGGACTCCCTCAGTAGCCCCTGAACCAGGCTTCAATGACGACGAGTCCGGCGCGCAGATAGTCTTCGGCATTGCAAGGCGGGTTCCTCCTCCAAGTACTTCATAGAAGATTTTGAACACAAAGATAGTGTCCGGCTCTGCAAAATAAGTTTCCACATATTTCCATAGAGAGAATAATATTTACACAAATCTAATCTGCTGACGTATTCCGTAGTGTGACATCGCACCACGGCCAAGCCTTTATTTGAATCGTTTTATTGTCCCACCTCGGCGTGTCATGCGAGGCGGTTTCCTTGGCACGTCTTGTTAAATCAGAGATCGTGTCCCCTTATTCTGGGATTCTCATCAATACGGGCGTGGGTAATCCAACCGCGCCATTGATTACGGCGCTTGGAGATAAGCGAGTTTTACCAGGCTGGTGGGGACATGTAGTTGCGTCCACCTACGCCTTCTTCCTCCTTTGCCTGTCCATTTTCGCGCACTCGAGCTCCAGCGCACAAGTCCGCACTCCCCACCTCAACCTTCTCCAGCCATGTCCGGAGCGGGAGGCAAGTGGATGGTCTCCTCCGTCACGGAGGGACACATCAAAAAATTGAGGAAGGTCGGATACTTGTCTAACGACATCGCGTACCGGCTTCCCGAAGAGGGGCAGCTCCTCCCCACCCCAAGGCCCCATGAGAGGGTAGTGTTCCTTCCCCACTTCCTCTGCGGACTGGGCTTTCCTATCCACCCATTCGTCCGGGGACTCATGTTCTACTACGGCCTGGATTTCCATGATCTGGCCCCGAACTTCATCCTCAACATCTCGGTGTTTATCGTCGTGTGTGAGGCCTTCCTCCGCATCCGCCCCCATTTCGGCCTGTGGCTCAAGACTTTCAATGTCAAGCCGAAGGTGGTGCGTGGCAACTAGGCGGAGTGCGGGGGCGCCATGGTGGGCAAGATGCCCAACGTCTTATGGCTCGAGGGCTCCTTTGTGGAGACCCTGAAGGGGTGGCAATCGGGGTGGTTTTACATCACCGAGCCGCGCGACCCTGAGTGGGTGGTAGCCCCCGAGTTCCGGTCCGGACCCCCAACGCGGCTCACGTCTTGGAAAGAGACGGGCCTGTCGTGGGGCAGCAAAAGAGAGGTGACTGGGCTGCAAACATGCATCCAATCCCTGGTGGACAAGCAGCTCAAGCTCGTCAACGTAGTCCAGGTTATGCTCATCCGCCGGATCCTCCCGTGTCAACAACGGGCCTTCAATCTGTGGGGGTTCAATCCGGTGCAGCACCGAACTCTGAGCAGGCTCTTTGACACGACGTACGAAGATGCCTGGAAGGTGCTTTTCAAGGGCGCCGAGGCTCCCGCATCCGCTACCGAGGATCGCGGATTTAGCGCGCAGCGTCACGCTAGCGCGGTAAGTTGTTTGTACCTTTTACAGGGTATTAGTTTTTCATAGTTTAACTCTGTGCGGGATCTAAGCTCCCTTACCTTTGATAGGATTGGCAGGCGAAGTCCGGACAGATCGACTGTCCAGCTCCTTTGCCCGAAGACCCAGCCGATGCCCACTCGGCGAAGCTGCTGGTTCCGGCACCCTATGTGGTGCCGGAGAAGAAGGCCACGAAGAAGGCCACGGGGACTGGAACAAGTGCCCGGCGCCAGGAGGTGTCGGGTTCATCATCCGACGGCTCCAACGCGCATTCCTCCCATGAAGACGAGGAGGAGGAAGAAGAGACCTCTCCCCCTCCAGCGGGGGGAGAGAGAAAAAGGAAGGCCGCCCTTACTGGGGAGGCCGAAGGGTCCAAGAGGGGGGAAAACCCTTCCTTCGGACTACTCCCCCAACGCCGACGACGTCGGGGAGGAGTGGCCGCTCAAGTCCAAGCCCCTGGCGAAATCGTAAGTATTCGGATACCAGAGTAATTCATAGTATTCCTTTATTGCACAGCTTTCCCTTATGTCGAATATGATTATGCAGCCCACCCAAAGACCGGCTCGACGCGTCGTCGAGCGGTTCACTGGACTCGTCGGATGTGAATTCACTTTCGATGGCTACCTCCCCCCGCCCTACGGACGACACCGAAGTGTTGTCCCAGCAGGTTCCAAGCCAGGAGGAGGTGGTCCTGGAGGCGCCGCAAGGTGACCTCCTGGACTCCAGGAGTAAAGGGGATAAAACCCCCTGGGCTCCAAGTCCGGCTCTAGGCCGGACACCGCTCCGGAACCTTCAAAGGTTCCAGAGTCCGGCGGGCAGCCTCCTTCCAAGAGGAGCAAGCCCACCGTGTCGGTGACCCCTGTCCAACCGGAGGCGCCGGACAATCTGTTGGAGGTGCTCAAAGGCGCCTCCATCAACGAGGAGCACCGCACCATTATGAGTGCGGTGGTCCAGAAGGTTCAGTCTGCCAAGAGCGGACTGACTGAAGCTTGTGCTAGCCTTCTAACAGGCTTTGAGGTAAGTAAAGAATGTGTAAATAATATTACCCCATAGACAGTAGCCCCTGATGCTCTGTTTGGCGTTCGGGAAGAAAAGCCGAATAGAGGATCAAATAAAATTCGCAGGAGTCTAACAAAAAGGAGTCGATATGCGTATGCAGGCTTCTCTACTGGCGTCCGCCATACTGACTGCGGAAGTGGACACGCTCAAGCAGAACCTCAAGCAGTCCGAGCAAGAGCTCGGGCGTGCCAAGAAGCAGCTCGAGGACAAGGAAGGTAAGAAATACCTTGTTTAAATATATATAAAAAAGGTGCAATTGCAAAAAATGACAGGATTATAATGGCTATTGTAGGGGCCACGTCTGAGGTGGCGACCCTTAAGCAAGCGCTACTCGAGGCCGAGAAGAGGGCGGCCACGGAGTGCACCGAGCGGGAGAAGTATGAGGCCGAGGTTGGCAAGATGTGGCCAGAGTTCCAGGCTCTCATGGAGAAACATGAGAGTTTGGAGATTGACTCAAAGACGCGAGCGTCCGAGCTCGCGGTGGCTATTGAAAATGCCAAGTCTGCCAAGGACGAATCCCAGAAAACCCTCCAGGAGTTGGATGAGGTGAAAAAGATAGCGGCGGGTAAGGCATTCTTTATGCAAAGCAAACACATAAACGTGAGTTACTTGTTACTTACCCGAATCCGGAGCTCTCCAGGAGCATTCGCAGATCTTCCCCGTAGCGTGTCCGATGCCGCCGCATTCTATCGAGCCGAGGAGGGCAGCTCGACAGAGAAGGTGTTCTGGTCTCAGTATGCTGAGGCCGGACACCCCATGCCCCTGAGCGACCAGCTGAAGCAACTGGTCGAGCTCCACAAGGCGGCCGAACAGGCCATGAAGGGCCTCATAGTTCGGCTGTGTCCTGGAGAGGCTCTGCCTGTGAGCTATTTTGGGCTGGTGCGGCGGCTGGTGGGGGCCTGTCCAAGGCTCAAAGTCATCAAGCGCTCCGTCTGCATTGAAGGTGCCCGTAGGGCCCTTGCCCGTGCTAAGGTGCACTGGGGCAAGCTGGATGTTGAGAAGCTTGTGAAGGACGAGCCACCGCCGGGGAAGGAGCATCGCAAGCCCGAGAATTATTATAAGGATGTTCTGAAGGGTGCCTGCCTTATGGCGGATGAATGTTCCAGGGATGTAACTTTTGAGTAAAACTCGCTCGTTTTGTCCTGTGCGCTGAAAACTTGTTCATATGCGCTAAGCAATGCTATTGGAATTTAAAATATTACCTTATGTGCGGTTGTTTATCAATTCTGAGAGATGGCGAGTCGTCGGCTTCTGCCCCCGTGCCGCTAGTGCTGGGGTGTTCGGGGATAAACCTGAGCGCTCTTTTTCCCATGTTTGGGTCCTTCAAGGGAGGCGCTCAGCACAACAAACAAGGCAATCGGACTATAATGCGTGAACACTCTCACTTAGCCATAGAATTCTATAATTTTAAATTTCGGCGAAGCCCCTGGTATACGGAAGACCGAGTTCGGGGTGCTATCCACGCCTTGGCTGGATGGAGCTGACTCCTCGCTCTAAGCGGCATAAGTCTTTAGGGACTCGAAAAACCTCTCGAACAGCGACCAGCTCTCGCTTCATCATGATAGTCAATTTTAGCTTTCTCTATTGAGGTGCTCGACCCAGCTCAACTGGGGCACAATCGCAGTAGTTCTCCTAGTGCTACCTTAGCCGATATAGCGGAACGTAAGGCACCAAAACATAGGAGCCAGGCAAACCCAACTATTGACCCAAGACATGATTCGGAGCCGATGCATATAATGCTATAAGTTCGGGGTGCCTCACTTGTTAAAGTGTTCGGACTTCTCACACCATATTGATGGGTACTAAAGCCCCTGGCGTATTTTGGCCGTACCAAAGAGTACGGGTGCAACATGTCGTTAAGGAACATATATTTGTAAAAAAAGAGTAATGCAAAAATAGACAAAAGCTATGCATGGTTTATTAAAAAGGGTTGTGATCAAAGCAGAACGATACAAATAATGTGATAAGCAAAAAGGTTGGACTATTTAACATGTCCGTTCCAGGGGCAGGCTGCGGAATGGTATGCGAAACAGGTATACTGCTCGTGATAGAGACCACCTGGGAGTTCCGTAATGCGGCATGGCTTGTCTGCTTCCTTGGTTCTTGCATCGTTTGTGCGGCATTTGAACTGCCGAATAGGCCTTCTGAAGAATGGAGTCCTGAAAGTAAGAGAAAATTAAAAAATCGGCAGCCCCTGGTGCGGTTTAAGCCGTGTTTCGGGCGTGCCGTGATGGTGCCCCTCCCCCTGTACCCATGGTATTTCTAGAGCGTAGTTGTGTACGCGAAGCACTGGCGTCACATTTTTGCGAGGGCTGGGGTTGCGGCCGCATTGCTACGCCTGCTCGGAACGTTCCAGGCGGTCTTGTTGTAGGTTACTCCAGGCGCGCTTGACGGTGTCTGGACGTTTAATGACCGGACTGGAGAACTTCCTGGAGAAGCTGCTTTGTACTTCCGCTGCAAGGGCCACCATGTGCTCCTCCGTTCGGAGGGAGCGTTCGGTGTTTCCATTGACCATAATTACTCCTCGAGGGCCTGGCATCTTGATATTAAGGTATGCGTAGTGTGGTACCGCATTGAAATTGGCGAATGCGGTTTGCCCGAGCAGTGCGTGATAGCCACTGCGGAATGGGACTATGTCAAAAGATTAACTCCTCGCTTCGGAAATTATCCGGAGATCCGAAGACCACTTCAAGTGTGACTGAGCCTGTACAGTTGGCCTCTACACCTGGTATTACGCCTTTAAAGGTCGTTTTGGTGGGCTTAATCCTCGAGGGATCTATGCCCATTTTCCGCACTGTATCCTGGTAAAGCAGGTTCGAGCTGCTGTCGCCGTCCATAAGGACTCTGGTGAGATGAAATCCGTCAATAATTGGGTCTAGAACCAATGCGGCGAATCCGCCATGATGGGTGCTAGTGGGATGGTCCCTTCGATCAAAGGTGATCGGGCAGGAGGACCATGGGTTGAACTTTGGGGCGACTGGCTCTACCGCGTATACGTCCCTTAACGTGCGCTTCCGCTCCCTCTTGGGGGTGTGGGTTGCGTATATCATGTTCACCGTCCGCACTTGTGGGGGAAAACCCTTCTGTCCACTGTTGTTCGGCGGCCGGGGCTCTTCGTCGTCATCGCTATGCAGCCCCTTGTCTGTATTTTCGGCATTTAACTTGCCTGCCTTCTTGAACACCCAACAATCCATGTTGGTGTGATTGGCCGGCTTTTCGGGGGTGCCATATATCTGGCACAAGCGGTCGAGTATTCGGTCCAAACTGGACGGGCCCCTTGGATTTCTTTGAATGGCTTTTTCCGCTGACCGGATTTATAGCCTCTGAATCCGGCATTAACTGCCGTATCCTCAGCATTGTCGCCGTTAATGCGACGCTTCTGCTTGTTGCGACACGACCTGCCACTACTGTCCCTGGTATCCGAATTACCCGGGTTCTTGGTCATATTGTTGCTACGAGCAAGCCAGCTGTCTTCTCCCGTGCAAAAGCGGGTCATGAGTGTCGTGAGTGCTGCCATAGATTTCGGCTTTTCCTATCCAAGGTGCCGGGCAAGCCACTCGTCACGGATATTGTGCTTGAAGGCTGCTAGGGCCTCTGCGTCCGGACAGACGACTATTTGATTTTTCTTTGTTAGGAACCATGTCCAGAATTGCCTGGCCGATTCCTCTGGCTGCTGAATTACGTGGCTTAGGTCATCGGCGTCTGGTGGTCGCACGTAAGTGCCCTGGAAATTATCGAGGAATGTGGCTTCCAGGTCCTCCCAACAACTGATTGATCCTGCTGGCAAGCTGTTAAACCAATGCTGAGCTGGTCCTTTAAGCTTGAGTGGGAGGTATTTGATGGCGTGGAGATCATCGCCGCGGGCCATGTGGATATGCAGGAGATAATCCTCGATCCATACTGCAGGATCTGTGGTGCCATCATATGATTCGATGTTTACGGGTTTGAAACCCTCGGGGATTTGATGATCCATTACTTCGTCTGTGAAGCATAGTGGGTGTGCGGCGCCTCTGTACTGGGCTATATCACGACGTAGCTCCAATGAGCTTTGTCTACTGTGTTCGGCCCTACCAGATTTGTGTCCGGCGTGACGGTTACCGTCTCGAGTCATGGGGCACCCACGCGATCCGTAGATCGATCTTGTTTGCCTTGCCTTGTCCTCCAACATATCTCGCAGGTCTGGCGCATTTTCCCATGCCTTGGTACAGGGTGCGGCTTGAGTGGAGGGCTGAGAGGCCTCTCTGTCGCGGCCACGAGGTGGCCGGTCGGGCGTATCAAGTGCTAGTGATGTAGGTTTAAGTGCTTCCTCCTCTAATCGGGGTAGCAACCTGCCGCTTTGGGTAGCTCTTGGAGGGGCGTTCGAGTTTATGCTCTTCGGCCGCAAGGACTTCAGTCCATCTGTCGACTAGCAAATCTTGATCAGCTCTGAGCTACTGTTGTTTTTTCTTGAGGCTTCTTGCCGTGGCCATAAGCCTGCGTTGAAAACGCTCTTGCTCGACGGGATCCTCTGGCACGACGAATTCATCGTCGTCGAGGCTTGCTTCGTCTTCGGAGGGAGGCGTATAGTTATCGTCCTCGACCTCTCTGTCTGCCGCTCTCTCATGAGGGTTGGCTTCTCCATCCTCCTGTGCTGAATCTTGCTGGAGGGGGTTTTCTTCGGCATTCTTCGGAGTATTATTATCTCCCATGCTGGAATCACCGTATTTTCTTTGGCGGGATTTTGAGCGGCGCCGCTGACGCCGGCGCTTAGGCTGTTTCTTGGAGGGGTCATCCTCCGCTGTTCCATCGCCATCTCCTTCTTTTGGGGTGTCCACCATGTATATGTCATATGACAAGGTGGCTTTCCAGGGCCTAATAGGCGCTGGTTCTTCATCGTCTCTTGCATCGGCGTCCATACCGTCGATGTCTTCGGAGTCGAAGTCGAGCATGTCGGTTAAATCGTCGACAGTAGCTACAAAGTGGGTGGTGGGTGGGCTTTGAATTTCTTCATCGTCCGTATCCCAACCTTGCTGACCGTAGTCCGGCCAGGGCTCTCCTGATAAAGAGAGAGACTTTAGTGTCTTCAAAATATCGCCGAAAGGAGAGTGCTGAAAGATGTCCGCGGCAGTAAACTCCATGATCGGCGCCCAATCGGATTCGATCGGCAGGGGCGCGGAGGGTTCGGAGTCCGGAGAGGAGTCCGGCTCCTTGGAGTCACGAGTCTCACGGAGTGCGGGGCTGGTGTTCGACTCGATCGCCGTTGGGATCGCAGCCCCCGAGGCGGCGTCCAACCACCCATCCTCGATTGGCGCAGTTGGCTCCGAATTAAGGGTCGAAGCCGATGCGGGTGCGGCCTCCAGGGCACTGTTCGGCGGCAGAGCTAGATCATGCTTGTCGTGACAGTGCGGCGCGCTCGGCAGTGGCTCGAATCCGTCGAAGATCAAGTCCCCGCGGATGTCAGCCGTGTAGTTTAAACTTCCAAATCTGACTTGATGGCCAGGGGCATAGCTTTCGATCTCCTCTAGATGGCCAAGTGAATTGGCCCGCGGTGCGAAGCCGCCAAAGACGAAGATCTGTCCGGGGAGGAGGGTCTCACCCTGGACTACATCGTTATTGATGATCGTAGGAGCCATCAAGCCTAACAGCGACGACACAGAGGAACTCTCAATGAAAGCACCAATGTCGGTGTCAAAACCGGCGGATCTCGGGTAGGGGGTCCCGAACTGTGCGTCTAGGCCGGATGGTAACAGGAGGCAAGGGACACGAAGTTTTACCCAGGTTCGGGCCCTCTTGATGGAGGTAAAACCCTACGTCCTGCATGATTAATATTGATGATATGGGTAGTACAAGAGTAGATCTACCACGAGATCAGAGAGGCTAAACCCTAGAAGCTAGCCTATGGTATGATTGTTGTTCTGTATGTTGTCCTACGGACTAGAACCCTCCGGTTTATATAGACACCGGAGAGGGTTAGGGTTACACAAAGCCGGTTACAATGGTAGGAGATCTACATATCCGTATCGCCAAGCTTGCCTTCCACGCCAAGGAAAGTCCCTTCCGGACACGGGACGAAGTCTTCAATCTTGTATCTTCATAGTCCAGGAGTCCGGCTGAAGGTATAGTCTGGCTATCCGAACACCCCCTAATCCAGGACTCCCTCAGGGACTATGCATTGTATGATGACTGTCCTGAAAGGTCCCTGGTGGAAAGGATTGTGTGGACGCGCAGCCAACTAGACTAGCATATGACACGGTCGATGGCTTGGTCTCACTAGCCATGGAGCATTGGATGCTAACCGGATAATATGGACTTGGAAGGATCTGGTCGGATTCGACATAGTCGGATCTGAGTCGAGATAAGGTCTGAGTCGGACAGACCCAACTATGAGACGCAGCGATATGTCATCTGTGAGTCTCTAGTACAACATATGTTCTATGTCCTAAGACCTGAGCTGACGCATGTACTCAGGATGGTGACAGACTTGCTTTGGGCCGACCAAACACTACTCCGTAACTGGGTAGTTATAAAGGTAGGTTTCGGGTTTGTCCAGAACCATGTTGCGAGACGTGGTCGAGCAAGATGGGATTTGCCCCTCCGATCAGGAGAGATATACTCTGGGCCCCTCATGTGATCCGACCAGGATAAGCATGGCCATGCGACAAGGATTATGAGATAATCCGGTTTGTGGTCGGCATCACTGGAACGAGAAAGAGGTCGGGCTAGCACAAGGATGACAGACTCGCCTTGAGCTCGACAACATATATCGTGTGGCAAAAGGAATGGAAGTATCATGTACAGGTTCTCTAACCAGCTTCATAGTCTGCTTGGTGTTCGGCATGCCTTGCTAGAGGCCGCTACCAACCGTGCAGTTCGGAGGTGATCCAAACTGCGACCAAGCCGACTTGAACCTAAGGGGTCGCGCGCTTAAGGGAAGGAACCTACGTGGTCGGATCTGAGGACACTGGTCATATGTAATCCGAACTGTATTCGGATTGTGGCCGAGTAGACTATGGGCTTTAGGGTCCGTGCGAGGCCCAAGTGTTGAGCCCGCGATGGACGCCTATATATATATATATATAGTGGAGGTGCCGCACACTAACACGGCTGATCGCTTCAGCGCTTTCACTAGGGTTTGCATGTGTTGCGAATAGACACCTCCACTCGCCGCCGGTCGTGTGATTGGACCTAGCAGTCCGCCGCACGATGTTCCTCCTGAACACGCGGATACCGTTAGAGACGGTGCACTTGCACCGCTCTGGCAAACCTTTATGTGGGAACCGACCACCAGTTGTACGAGGGAGATCGGACGAGGAGGAGACGATCCACGCGGATGCGCTGCCCCAACTCTTCTTCCGCTGCACGGCACTGCGCGTCTAGTGGTAACGAACTGTGATCCATCTCCCGTAGCATGTTCTTGGTTGTTCTGCGCGTAGGAAATTTTAATTTGCACTCGACTCACCCTACCATAGATCCCAACACAAATACCATCGTCCTATATATGAGACTTTACCTCTCGACCATTTCGAGACTCCTCGTCATATCTGTGATCTCATCCGGGACTCCGAACAAACTTCGGTAATCAAATCACATAACTCATAATACAAATCGTCATCGAATGTTAAGCATGCGGACCCTACGGGTTCGAGAACTATGTAGACATGACCGATACATATCTTCGGTCAATAACCAATAGCGGAACCTGGATGCTCATATTGGTTCCTACATATTCTACGAAGATCTTTATCGGTCAAACCGCATAACAACATACGTTGTTCCCTTTGTCATCGGTATGTTACTTGCCCGAGATTCGATTGTCGGTATCATCATACCTACTTCAATCTCGTTACTGGCAAGTCTCTTTCCTCGTTCCGTAATGCATCATCCCGTGACTAAATCATTAGTCACATTGCTTGCAAGGCTTATAGTGATGTGCATTACCGAGAGGGGCCCAGAGACACCTCTCCGATACACGGAGTGACAAATCCTAATATCGATCTATGCCAACCCAACAAACACCTTCGGAGACATCTATAGAGCATATTTATAATCACCCAGTTATGTTGTGACGTTTGATAGCACACAATGTGTTCCTCCGGTATTCGGGAGTTGCATAATCTCATAGTCAAAGGAACATGTATAAGTCATGATGAAAGCAATAGCAATAAAACTAAACGATCATTATGCTAAGCTAACGGATGGGTCTTGTCCATCACATCATTCTCTAATGATGTGATCCCATTCATCAAATGACAACACATGTCTATGGTCAGGAAACATAACCATCTTTGATTAACGAGCTAGTCAAGTAGAGGCATACTAGGGACACTCTGTTTTGTCTATGTATTCACACATGTACTAAGTTTCCGGTTAATACAATTCTAGCATGAATAATAAATATTTATCATGATATAAGGAAATATAAATAACAACTTTATTATTGCCACTAGGGCATATTTCCTTCAACCCCAGCCATATTTCTCTACTTAAACATGGTGTTTCATGCTTCATATTATTATCCAATGATGTCTTTCCATCCTATGATGTTTGAGTAGATTCGTTTTGTCCTATGGGTTAATTGATGATTGTGATTGGTTTGAGTTGTATGTTTTATTTTTGTGTTGTCCTATGGTGCCCTCCATGTCGTGCAAGCATGAGCGATCCCCACTGTAGGGTGTTGCAATACGTTCATAATTTGCTTATAGTGGGTGGCGAGAGTGATAGAAGCTTATAACCGAGTAAGGAGATTGTTCTGTATGGGAGTAAAGGGGACTTGTTACTTAACACTATGGTTGGGCTTTACCTTAATGATCTTTGGTAGTCGTGGATGCTTGCTAGAGTTCCAATCATAAGTGCATATGATCCAAGTATGGAAACTATGTTAGCTCATGCCTCTCCCTCGTATAAAATTGCAATAATGATTACCGGTCTAGTTATGAATTGCCTAGGGACAAAATCCTTCTCTTTGTGTCACAAAAATATCTCTACTAAAACTAACTAAATTGTTTCTTTATATAAACAACCCCTAAGTTTTATTTGCGTGTTCTTTATTATCTTGCAAACCTATCGTATCACCTACAAAATAGTTTCATCGTTGTTCTAGGTAAAGCGAACTTTAAGTGCGCGTAGAGTTTATCAGTGGTCAATATTACTTGAAGGGAATACAAACCCTACCTTTAGCTCCTCGTTGAGTTCGACACTCTTATTTATCGAAAAGACTATAGTTTATCCCCTATACTTGTGGGTTATCAAGACCTCTTTCTAGCGCCGTTGCCGGGGAGCAATAGCGTGGGGTGAATATTCTCGTGTGCGCTTGTTTGCTTTATCATTAAGTAGTTTTATTTTCTGTTCTAAGTTGTTCTCTATCTTTGTTATGGATATGGAACACGAAACACCAAAAAAATAGTTCTACTTGCTACTCATGGAGATGGGTGAAGGAAATATGCCCTAGAGGTAATAATAAAGTTGTTATTTGTATTTCCTTATATCATGATAAATGTTTATTATTCATGCTAGAATTGTATTAACCGGAAACTTAGTACATGTGTGAATACATAGAGAAAACAGTGTGTCCCTAGTATGCCTCTACTTGACTAGCTCGTTAATCAAAGATGGTTTAAGTTTCCAGACCATAGACATGTGTTGTAATTTGATGAACGGGATCACGTCATTAGAGAATGATGTGATGGACAAGACCCATCCGTTAGCTTAGCATAAATGATCGTTTAGTTTTATTGCTATTGCTTTCATCATG
The DNA here is from genome assembly GCF_003073215.2 of Triticum urartu. Taxonomy (NCBI): domain Eukaryota; kingdom Viridiplantae; phylum Streptophyta; class Magnoliopsida; order Poales; family Poaceae; genus Triticum; species Triticum urartu. The sequence continues at coordinate 683,517,247 of NC_053024.1, forward strand.
ACTTATACATGTTCCTCTGACTATGAGATTATGCAACTCCCGAATACCAGAGGAACACCTTGTGTGCTATCAAACGTCACAACGTAACTGGGTGATTACAAAGATGCTCTACAGGTGTCTCCGATGGTGTTTGTTGAGTTGGCATAGATCGAGATTAGGACTTGTCACTTTGATTATCGAAGAGGTATCTTTGGGCCCTCTCGGTAATGCACATCACTATAAGCCTTGCAAGCAATGTGACTAATGAGTTAGTTGCAAGATGTTGCATTACAAAACGAGTAAAGAGACTTGCCGATAACGAGATTGAACTAGGTATGATGATACCGATGATCGAATCTCGGGCAAGTAACATACCGATGACAAAGGGAAAAACGTATGTTGTTATGCGGTTTGACCGATAAAGATCTTCGTTGAATATGTAGGAGCCAATATGAGCATCCAGGTTCAGCTATTGGTTATTGACCGGAGATGTGTCTCGGTCATGTATACATAGTTCTCGAACCCGAAGGGTCCGCACGCTTAATGTTCGATGACGATTTGTAATATGAGTTATGTGATTTTATGTACCGAAGGTTGTTCGGAGTCCCGGATGAGATCACGGACATGACGAGGAGTCTCGAAATAGTCGAGACGTAAATATTGATATATTGGAAGGCTATATTCGGACATCGGAAAGGTTCCGAGTGATTCGGGTATTTTTCGGAGTACTGGAGAGTTAAGGGAATTCACCGGGTGGAAGTAGTGGGCCTTAATGGGCCATACGGGAAAGGAGAGAAGGGCCTCAAGGGATGGCCACCCCCACCCATGGCAAGTCCGAATTGGACTAGGGAAGGGGCGGCGCCCCCCTCTTGTTCCTTCTCCATGTCCTACTCCTTCCCTCTCTCCCCTCTTGGAAAAGGAAGAAGACTCCAACTAGGATTGGGAATCTGTAAGTGCATCTAGCGCCCCTTAGTGATTTTGATGTATTGAGGACTTATAGGTTAAGGGACTAATGCGTTTGTGAGTGTACACAGGTCTATAAGTCTATGAGGAGTTTGATATTTACAGAGAAAGTTGACCCCTAAAAATGAAGTTCTTCGACCGAAGACTTTGGATTTCTGAAGACTTTCTGAAGACTTTGAAGGTGAAGAAATTGGTGTGACCTTGAAGACTTGGTATTCATTCGACGAACATGAAGCGTGAAGACTTTTGTTTTCGTAGTTTCATTTTCTCTTTCTTGAGTCATAGGAAACACCGTACTTCTAAAGGGGGTCGAGGAAATACTAAGGAAAAATTTGTTCTGACTGAGGAGTTAGGAAAAATTTCTTCTAATGGCATCATGCTTGCACTAAATCTCCACGTTCTTTCCAAAAGTTTACTAAGTCAATTGGGTAGAATCCTCTGTAATCCAATATTACTAGCGCAGCTCTCAAACATATTTTTTTACTCAATTAAGGTAAGTTTGGTTATAGGCTCCAACATTATAATCTGAATTTTTTTTACTATTTACTTATGACATTCTGTTTTTATGAACATGTATTTAAGACTTGCTATTTTTCATTTCCAATAATATAAACCCATTGTGCCTTGTCTTGTCATTTTATCTCAACTAATAATAGCTACTTGCCTATGTTGGAACAAGGAGCAAAGGAAAACAAGCCACTATCAATAGACAAACAATTTTCTGAGACTCAGAATAAGGGTACAACCTTCACTGATTCTAGAGCCTCCGCCAAATATGTAAGAATTAATTTAAATGCATTAACTTCTATGATGAATTGCAAGTGTATAATACCTACTTACAGATATAAGTTGATGCAAATAACTTACTGTTGGCACTTCAGGCACAAATTCAGACTATGGTTCAGTTGAATCCAGGTCTTTCAAATGATGAAGTCATGCAGAAATCTGACTAAACTAAGCGGCGTGATTGTGTAGGCTTTGGTTGTGGAATTAGAGCAAGAGATTTGCAAGGACCAGCATTAAGTAAGGCTGAATTGGTTTATAAACGCCAAGCTTCCAAGCAAGTGAAACAAGTACTGGAAGAAAAAAGTTCAATTCTGTGGTACAAGAAGTGTGATAAATTAAGCGTCTTATGTCTGGTACATCTCTGAGTGATAGATCTCATGGAAGCCAGCATCATCAAGTAAGTTATCCTCATACACTGATTTTATATATTGTTATACTTTGTGCCAATTTATTTACAAGGGCTAATTTTCATAAACTACTTAACATTTTGTAGGGCTGATGGTCCACCGAGAGGCATCAGGAGGCATTGTATTCACTAACCAAGAATGATGTCCATTCAAAGAAAGATGGTGTCCCTTGCTTGAAGATTAATAAATATTATATTTTCTAGTTTTGTAATTTTCCAAATAGATATGAGCAAGTACATTCGTCATATAAGGAGTGCTTTTGACTCAAATTTCTTAGACGATATTTTAATATAATAATTGTATGTCGAAATTTTGGAATTTACTAATAAAAGAGGCTATGATCCTTTCAATTCAGATTACATTGTTTCTATATTAATGTGGATGTTAATATTCAAATTTTGGATTTTTCATAAAGTGGTCGCTCAATGGAAGCTTATACGAATTAATGTAAGTGGTTCTGAAGGATATCAAAGTGGTGAAGAGACTGACCGGTAATGCCACTTTCGTCGCCATGTTTACATTATTAACGATGACAAAAGTGGTCGTTATTGGCTCGGCATTGACGACGACACACCATCTCGTCGTTACAAGAATAACGACCACAAAAGGTATGTGGTTGTTATACTTTTAACGACGGAGCCTACTACGACCAGTAGACTATGGTCGTTAATGACCTTTAACGACCACGATCCGACGTTTAACGACCACATATGTTGTCGTTAGTAGTGTCACCAACCCAATATTTTTATTGGATAGAATCGACCGGTCGATGGGTATTTCATGATTATGTTCTTTTCTTGATCTGATAGCTTGATTGTTGCAGAACAAAGCTCGATTGACAAAGAAGAGCTCTTTCAAGCTGTAGCACCTGCTCATTTAGTCTGATGGTCTCAAATTCTCCTCTTCTCTTTTGTTTTGGTGGAAGTTGTACTATTTGTTTTATTATGATTTTTTTCCATCAAAATGAAGTATTATGTGTTGGGTGGGGTGATTGACTGTCTTTTTTAGGATTAGCCGTAAAGATTTATAGGAATTCTAGAATTAATTGCAAATATATATATATATATATATATATATCAACTACAAAAATATTACGTAATAGTATATTAATTTTCTTAGGGGGAAGTAAGACAATATACGTCTCTCGTTTATGCTTTTAGGGAAACGATTTCCCAAAGCACAATGAGCTTTTAGAATATGGTAATTTGCGATGTTGGTGTTGGTCATCTCAATTGTTGGGTAGTTGATAGTGCCTAAACTGACGACACCCCGTTACAATTGAAGGTGTCCAACTAAATCTTCTTTCCTTTGTATCATCCTAAATTATTTTAACTTCTAAGAAATATAAGTATTTTGTGGCAGCATTGAATGTTAAAGCATTCAGGCCCATTAATGACAGGTGTCTCATGTAGTGGTGGAGCTCATTGCATTGGGATTTACCATGTTCTGACAAGTTATGATTGGGTTGACACCACGAAGAGGGTGAAAAAGAAGGACAAGAGGTAATACGGATGGGACATTGTTTTAAAGAAGAAGGCGTGGATTTTTTTTCTCCTGTTGCAACGTACGGGCATTTTTGCTAGTATTAATCAAGCGGGATGTAGGGTTTTACCTCCATCAAGAGGGCCCGAACCTGGGTAAAACATTGTGTCCCCTGCCTCCTGTTACCATCCGCCTTAGACGCACAGTTCGGGACCCCCTATCTGAGATCCGCCGGTTTTGACACCGACATTGGTGCTTTCATTGAGAGTTCCTCCGTGTCGTCGCCGATTAGGCTTGATGGCTCCTACTATCATCGATAGCGATGTAGTCCAGGGTGAGACTTTTCTCCCCGGACAGATCTTTGTGTTCGGCGGCTTTGCACTGCGGGCCAATTCGCTTGGCCATCTGGAGCAGATTGAAAGTTACGCTCCTGGCCACCAGGTCAGGTTTGGAAGCTTAAACTACACGGCCGATATTCGTGGAGACTTGATCTTCGAAGGATTCGAGCCTCTGCCAGTGCGGCATGCGGTCACGATGAGTATGATTTAGCTCTACCATCGGATAGTGTTCAGGAGATCGCACAGGCAGCCGATCCGACCCTCAATTCAGAGCCAGTTGCGCCGTCCATGGACGGGTGGATGGACCCCGCCACGGAGGCCTTACCCTCAGCAGCGATCGAGCCAAACATTGACCTTACCTTGCACGAGAGCCGTGTTGTTAAACTGCCAGATCCTTCTCCGGCCACGGACTCCGAGCCGCCTGCGCCCGTTCCTATCGAATCCGATTGGGCGCCGATCATGGAGTTTACCTCCGCGGATATTTTTCAGCACTCGCCCTTTGGCGACATACTGAACTCATTAAGGTCTCTCTCCTTGTCAGGAGGATCCTGGCCGAACTATGTCCGGCAGGACTGGGATACGGACGACGAAGAAATTCGCGGCCCACCCACCACCCACTTAGTAGCCACTGTCGATGACTTAACCGACATGCTCGACTTCGACTCCGAAGACATCGACAGTATGGACGACGATGCGGGAGACGAAGAGGAACCACTGCCCATAGGGCACTGGACAGCCACCTCATCACATGATATATACATGGTGGATACACCCAAAGAAGGCAATGGCGATGAGATAGCGGAGGATGACCCCTCCAAGAAGCAACCCAAGCGCCAACGTCAGAGGCGCCGCTCTAAGTCCCGCCAAAGCAAAAGTGGTGATACCGGCACAGGAGATAATAACACTCCGGATAGTGTCGAAGACAACAACAATCCCCTCCAGCAAGATTTAGAGCAGGAGGATGGAAGAGCCAGCCCACCTGAGAGAGCGGCAGATGGAGAGGTGGAGGATGATAATTACATGCCCCCCTCCGAAGACGAGGCAAGCCTCGGCGACGATGAATTCGCTGTGTCAGAGGATCCCCTCGAACAAAAGCGCTTCAAACGCCGGCTTATAGCCACGACAAATAGCCTTAAGAAAAAGCAGCAGCAGCTTCAAGCTGATAAAGATCTGCTAGATGACAGATGGACTGAAGTCCTCGCGGCCGAGAAATATAAACTCGAGCGCCACTCCAAGAGTTACCCAAAATGTAGGTTGCTACCCCGACTGGAGGAAGAAGCATATGACGCGGCTGATCGGCCACCTCGTGGCCGCGATAGAGAGGCATTCCAGCCAAAAACTCAGCCTGCACCCCGACGCCATTCAAATAAAAAGGCATGGGGAGATACGCCAGACCTGCGAGACATATTGGAGGACAAAGCAAAGCATGCAAGATCGATCTACGGATCACGAGGGCGCGCCACTATGCGAGACGATAAACGTCACGCCGGATACAGTAAAAGTAAATCCGACCGGGCCGAACACAGCGGGCAAGACCCATTCGAGCTGCGTCGCGATATAGCCCAATACAGAGGCGCCACACACCCCTTATGCTTCACAGACGAAGTAATGGATTATCAAATCCCAGAAGGTTTCAAACCTGTAAATATTGAATCATACGACGGCACAACAGATCCCGCGGTATGGATCGAGGATTTCCTCCTCCACATCCACATGGCCCGCGGTGATAACTTACACGCCATCAAATACCTCCCACTAAAGCTCAAGGGACCAGCGCGGCATTGGCTTAACAGCTGGCCAGCAGAGTCCATTAGCTGTTGGGAAGATCTGGAAGCCGCATTCCTCGACAACTTTCAGGGCACTTATGTGCGGCCACCAGATGCCGATGACTTGAGCCACATAATTCAGCAGCCAGAAGAATCGGCCAGGCAATTCTTGACTCGGTTCCTAACAAAGAAAAATCAAATCGTCAATCACTACTAGGAAAAGGGCTACTAATGGCGCACCAGTTTTGCCTACTAATGGCGCATCACTGGTGCGCCATTAGTATCACGCCACTAGTATTTTTTACTAATGGCGCACCACTGGTGCGCCATTAGTATAGGCCATGGTGCGCCATTAGTATAGGCCACTGGTGCGCCATTAGTATTTTTGAATTTTGAAGGCGGGAAAATAGTAGTGGTGCACCGTCTAACCCCCACCGTGCGCCATTGCTATTTTTGAATTTTGAATTTGGATCTGGATCGTGATTTTTTTGCCCATTTTTTGCTCGTTTTTTGGCACGATATTATTTCAAATTTTGTTCCTGTTTTTGGATCTTGTACGTTCTTTTGCCGTGTTCTTTTGCCGGGGAGGAGTTCGCCGGAGAGGAGGAGGAGGAGGTCACCAGAGAGGCGCTTGCCTACATCACCGGAGAGGAGGAGGAGTTCGCCGGAGAGGAGGAGGAGGAGGTCGCCGGAGAGGAGTTCACCGGAGCATCGGAGAGGAGGATGACCCCTCCAAGAAGCAACCCAAGCGCCGACGTCAGAGGCGCCGCTCTAAGTCCCGCCAAAGCAAAAGTGGTGATACCGGCACAGGAGATAATAACACTCCGGATAGTGCCGAAGACAACAACAATCCCCTCCAGCAAGATTTAGAGCAGGAGGATGGAAGAGCCAGCCCACCTGAGAGAGCGGCAGATGGAGAGGTGGAGGATGATAATTACATGCCCCCCTCCGAAGACGAGGCAAGCCTCCGCGACGACGAATTCGCCGTGCCAGAGGATCCCGTCGAACAAGAGCGCTTCAAACGCTGGCTTATAGCCACGGCAAATAGCCTTAAGAAAAAGCAGCAGCAGCTTCAAGCTAATAAAGATCTGCTAGCTGACAGATGGACTGAAGTCCTCGCGGCCGAGGAATATAAACTCGAGCGCCCCTCCAAGAGTTACCCAAAATGCAGGTTGCTACCCCGACTGGAGGAAGAAGCATATGACGCGGCTGATCGGCCACCTCGTGGCCGCGATAGAGAGGCATTCCAGCCAAAAACTCAGCCTGCACCCCGACGCCATTCAAAAGGCATGGGGAGATACGCCAGACCTGCGAGACATATTGGAGGACAAAGCAAAGCATGCAAGATCGATCTACGGATCACGAGGGCGCGCCACTATGCGAGACGATAAACGTCACGCCGAATATAGTAAAAGTAAATCCGGCCGGGCCGAACACAGCGGGCAAGACCCATTCGAGCTGCGTCGTGATATAGCCCAATATAGAGGCGCCACACACCCCTTATGCTTCATAGACGAAGTAATGGATCATCAAATCCCAGAAGGTTTCAAACCTGTAAATATTGAATCATACGACGGCACAACAGATCCCGCGGTATGGATCGAGGATTTCCTCCTCCACATCCACATGGCCCGCGGTGATGACTTACACGCCATCAAATACCTCCCACTAAAGCTCAAGGGACCAGTGCGGCATTGGCTTAACAGCTTGCCAGCAGAGTCCATTAGCTGTTGGGAAGATCTGGAAGCCGCATTCCTCGACAACTTTCAGGGCACTTATGTGCGGCCACCAGATGCCGATGACTTGAGCCACATAATTCAGCAGCCAGAAGAATCGGCCAGGCAATTCTAGACTCGGTTCCTAACAAAGAAAAATCAAATCGTCGATCACTACTAGGAAAAGGGCTACTAATGGCGCACCAGTTTTGCCTACTAATGGCGCATCACTGGTGCGCCATTAGTATCACGCCACTAGTATTTTTTACTAATGGCGCACCACTGGTGCGCCATTAGTATCTGGTATACTAATGGCGCACCACTGATGCGCCATTAGTATAGGCCACGGTGCGCCATTAGTATAGGCCACTGGTGCGCCATTAGTATAGGCCACTGGTGCGCCATTAGTATTTTTGAATTTTGAAGGCGGGAAAATAGTAGTGGTGCACCGTCTAACCCCCACCGTGCGCCATTGGTATTTTTGAATTTTGAATTTGGATCTGGATCGTGATTTTTTTGCTCGTTTTTTGGCACGATATTATTTCAAATTTTGTTCCTGTTTTTGGATCTTGTACGTTATTTTGCCGTGTTCTTTTGCCGGAGAGGAGTTCGCCGGAGAGGAGGAGGAGGAGGTCACCGGAGAGGCGCTCGCCTACATCACCAAAGAGGAGGAGGAGTTCACCGGAGAGGAGGAGGAGGAGGTCGCCGGAGAGGAGTTCACCGGAGCATCGAAGAGGAGGAAGGAGAAACCATGAGGGGATGGGAGGAGAGCAGGGAGGAGGAGCTCAACGAAAGGAGAGGAGGGAGGAGGAGAGGGAGGAGGAGCTCACCGGAGAGGTGGGAGGAGAAACCGTGAGGGGAGGGGAGGGGAGGAGGGGAGGGGAGGAGAGGAGGGAGGAGGAGGTCGCCGGAGAGGAGGAGGAGGAGGTCGCCGGAGAGTAGGAGGGTAGTATGGTGGAGGAGAGAAGGGAAGATGGAGTGGAGGAGAGGAGGAGATGGAGTGGAGGAGAGGTGGAGTGGAGGAGAAGAATGAAGAGGTAAGGAGGAGAGGACCACGCCCAGCCATATATACGGCATAGTAATGGCGCACCGCGGGCAGGTGCGCCATTACTAACTTTTTTATTTTTTTTGATTTATTTTGAATTTTGAAGGCGGGAAGATACTAATGGCGCACCATGGGCAGGTGCGCCATTAGTAACTTTTTTTTATTTTTTTGACTTATTTGGAATTTAGAAGGCGGGAAGATAGTAATGGCACACCATGGGTAGGTGCGCCATTAGTAAGTTTGAATTTTTTAAAAAAATTTGCCTCTCCAGATCTTAAAAGCCCCGTATATTTTTTCTGTTAGGTTTTTGAGGATTTTGAAAATGTTTAACGGGGTTCCCCCAGTTAAATTCAGATGTAACTTTTCGAGTAGATGATTTTTCATATAAAAAACTTTTTCATCCGAGTTCGTACGCAAAAGTTATGCCCATTTTACAAATTCTCAAGAGATTTCGCAAATAAAGTCGAAATTCATATTTGTAAATTTTCACAACAACTAGACCACATATCACATGGGAAACTTATTTTCTTTTATTTTTTTGACATTTCCATCATTTTTTATTTTTTTTAAAACTGAAAAGGTGGTCCACTTGGGGGGTGCATTCGGTGGAAGTGGTGGCCAAGTTACTAATGGCGCACCGTGGGAGTGGTCCTCCATTACTAGTTTAACTAGTAATGGCGCACCACTCCCATGGTGCGCCATTAGTAGTTTTGAAAAAAAATAAAAAAAATTACTAATGGCGCACCGTGGATGTGATGCGCCATTAGTATTTGGACACTAATGGTGGCGCACCACATGTCTGGTGCGCCATTAGTGTCAATTCCATCTATAGCCCTTTTCCTTGTAGTGGATTGTCCGGATGCAGAGGCCCTAGCGGCTTTCAAACACAACATCCGCGACGAATGGCTAGCCCGGCACCTTGGTCAGGAAAAGCCGAAATCTATGGCAGCCCTCACGACACTCATGACCCGCTTTTGTGCAGGAGAAGACAGCTGGCTGGCTCGCAGTAATAACATATCAAAGAACCATGGTACTTCGGATACCAAGGACGGCAATAGCAGGTCACGTCGCAACAAACATAAGCGTCGCATTAACAGTGATAATACCGAGGATACGGCAGCCAATGCCGGATTCAAAGGCTCTAAACCCGGTCAGCGGAAAAAGCCATTCAAACAAAGTATGCCGGGCCCGTCCAGCTTGGACCATATACTCGATCGCTCGTGTCAAATACACGGCACCACAGACAAGCCAGCCAATCACACCAACAGGGATTGTTGGGTGTTCCAGCAGGCCGGCAAGTTAAGTGCCGAAAACAAGGACAAGGGGCCACATAGCAATGACGAGGAGGAGCCCCGGCAGCCACACACCGGAGGACAGAAGAGGTTTCCCCCACAAGTGCGGATGGTGAACATGATATACGCAACCCACATCCCCAAGAGGGAGCGGAAGCGTGCGCTCAGGGACGTATATGCGTTGGAACCAGTCGCCCCAAAGTTCAATCCATGGTCCTCATATCCGATCACTTTCGATCGCAGGGACCATCCCACTAGTATCCATCATGGCGGATTCGCGGCACTGGTTCTGGACGCAATCATTGACAGATTTCACCTCACTCAAGTCCTTATGGATGGCGGCAGCAGCCTGAACCTGCTTTATCAGGACACAGTGTGCAAAATGGGTATAGACCCCTCAAGGATCAAACCCACAAAAACGGCCTTTAAGGGCGTCATTCCAGGCGTAGAGGCCCATTGCACAGGCTCAATTACACTGGAAGTGGTCTTCGGATCCCCGGATAACTTCCAAAGCGAAGAGTTAATCTTTAATATAGTCCCGTTCCGCAGTGGTTATCAAGCACTGCTCGGGCGAACCGCATTTGCGTGATTCAATGCGGTACCGCATTATGCATACCTCAAGCTCAAGATGCCAGGACCTCGTGGGGTTATTACAGTCAATGGAAATACAGAGCGCTCTCTCCGAACGGAGGAGCACACCGCGGCCCTCGCAGCAGAAGCGCAAAGCAGCCTCTCAAGGCAATCCACCAGTTCAGCGTTTCAAGACCCGGACACCTTCAAGTGCGCTCGGAGCAATCGGCAACTAGACCGCCTGGCGCGATCTGAGCTCACGTAGCAATGCGGCCCCCACCCCAGTCCCATCCAAACGGCGAAACTCGTGCCACGCGTACATAATTACGCATTAAAAATACCATGGGCACAGGTGGGGAGGGGGGCACAACTGCGGCACGCCCCAAGACGCGGCTTAAACCACACTAGGGGCTTCCCGTTTGGTTATTTTTCTATTTTTCAGGACCTTAATCTCTGGAAACCCTGCCCGGCAGCACTATTGCTGAACACATGATGCAGCAACCAAGGAGGCAGAAAGCTACGTCACAACACGGAATTCCCAGGTGGATTACAATAACGAGCGAAATATTTGATTTAATACTATTCCTCAGCTTGCCCTTGGAAGGGACATAGTCCTACTCTTTGCTTATCGCACCATCTGTATCATTCTGCTTTAAACGCACCTTTTTGAATAAACAATGCATAACATTTCGACTATTATTGCGTTCTTGTTGTACATATATGTGTTCATTAATGACGCCTTGCAACCGTATACTTTGGTACGGCCAATACACCAGGGGCTTACGTACCCCACATTATGGTGTGAAAAGTCCGAACACTTTCACAAGTGCGGCACCCCGAACTTATAGCATTATATGCATCAGCTCCGAATCATGTCTTTGGTCAAATGTTGGGTTTGCCCGGCTCCTATGTTTTGGTACCTTACGTTCCGCTCTATCGGCTAAGGTAGCGCTAGGAGAACAACTGCGATTGTGCCCCGGTTCTGCTGAGCTAAGCACCTCAGTAGAGAAAGCTAAAACTGACTGTCATGATAAGGCGAGAGACTGGTCGCTGTTCGGCGAGGTTTTCGAGTCCCTAAAGACTTATGCTGCTTAGAGCGAGGGGCCGGCCCAGTCCGGCTTAAAGGCATGTATCGCGCCCCGAATTCGGCTTTCCGAATACCAGGGCTTCGCCAAAATTTAAAATTATAGAATTCTATGGCTAAGTGAGAGTGATAAAGCATTATTAGTCCGGTTGCCTTGTTCGTTGTGCTAAGCACCTCCCTCGAAGGACCCAAACATGGGAACAAGAGTGCTCAGGTTTATCCCGAACACCCCAGCACTCGTGGCATGGGGGCAGAAGCCGAGGACTAGCCATCTCTCAGATTGGATAAACAGCCAAACAGAAGGTAATATTTTAAATTCACACAAGCGTTGCATAGCGCATATGAAACAAGTTTTCATCATACAGGATCACACGAGCAAGTTTACTCAAATGTTACATCCTTTGAACATTCGTCCGCTACAAGACGGGCACCCTTCAGGACACCCTCATAATAAATTTCGGGGGTGCGATGCTCCTTGCCCTGCGGCGGCCCTTCCTTGATCAGCTTCACGGCGTCTAGCTTGGCCCACTGCACCTTCACGTGGGCGAAAACCCGGCGTGCACCTTCGATGCAGACGGACCGCTTGACGACCTCCAGCCGTGGGCAGGCATCCACAAGCCGCCTCACCAGGCCGAAGTAGCTGTTCGGAAGGGCATCGCCAGGCCACAGCCGGACTATAAGGCCCTTCATGGCCTGTTCGGTCGCTCAGAGGCATCGGGTGTTTGGTCCAAGTATACTGAGACCAGAACAGCTTCTCCATTGAGCTTCCCTCCTCGGCCTGGTAAAACTGTGCGGCATCTGACACGCTACGGGGAAAATCTGCGAATGCTCGTGGAGAGCTCCGAATTCGGGTAAGTAATCGGTAAGTACTTTTACATGCTTGCTCTGCATATAGAATGCCTTACCCGCCGCTGTCTTCTTCATTGCGTTGATCTCCTGGAGGGCCTTTTGGGCTTCAGCCTTGGCACTTTTTGCTCTCTCGAGGGCCACGGCAAGCTCAGACTCTCGCGTCTTCGAGTCAAGCTCCAACGCCTCGTGCTTCGTCACGAGATCCTAGAGCTCTTGCTGCACCTCGCCCACCTGAGCCTCTTGCTTTTCTCGCTCGTTGCGCTCCTTGGATGCTTTATCTTCGGCCTCGGACAGCGCTTGCTTTAGGCTCGCCACTTCGGTCGTGGCCCCTGGCAAATTCACGATGATCCTGTCATTTTGCAATCGCACTCTTTTTATACATATCCACAGACTAGGTACTACTTACCTTTGTTCTCCTCGAGCTGCCTCTTGGCAAGGCCGAGCTCGTCCTGGGACCCTTTAAGGTCCTGCTTCAGTACGGCAACCTCCGCAGTCAGTGCGGCGGACGCCAGCAACGAAGCCTGCATATGCATATTGACATACTTATGTTAGACTCCTGCGATATTGTTTGATCCTCTGTTTGGCTTTTCTTTGTGAACGCCGAACAGAGCATCAGGGGCTACTGTCTATGCGGTAATATTTTCCTATATTTTAAACACTTACCTCAAAGCCTGTTAGAAGGCTGGCACAGGCTTCAGTCAATCCGCTCTAGGCGGACTGAACCTTCTGGATCACCGCACTCATGATAGTACGATGCTCTTCGTCGATGGAAGCGCTGCGAAGCGCTTCTAGCAGATTGTCCAGCACCTCTGGATGGACAGAGGTCACCGGTACAGGCGTCTCGCCCCTCTTAGAAGGAGGCCGCCTGCCCGAGTCCGGAACCACTGGAGGTTCCGGCGCGATGTTCGGCTGAGGGCCGAACTCGGAGCTCTCAGGGGCCTTGTCCCCTCGGCTCCTGGAGTCCGGGAGGCCGCCTTGAGGCGCCTCCGGGACTGTCTCCCCTCGACCCGGTGGCTCGTGTGACAGCACCTCGGTGTCGTCCGCAGGATGAGGGGAGGTGGCGGTCGGGACTGAATCGCTATCCATATCCGACAAGCCCAGGGAGCCGTCCGATGATACATCAATACGGGCTCGGGGCGGCCTGCATAATCATATTTCGGCATTAGGTGAAGTAGTGCGACAAAGGAATACTATGAGTTACTCTGGTATCCGAATACTTACGACTTCCCCAGGGGCTTGGCCCTGGGCAGCCACTCGTCTTCGTCGTCGGCGGCGGTGGTAGAGCTGTCCGGAAGGAGAGTCCTCCCCTTCTTGGACCCTTCGGCCTCCCCAGTTGGGGTGGCCTTCCTTTTCCTGTCTCCCCCGTCTGGAGGGGGAGCATCTTCTTCTGCCTTCTCGTCTTCAGGGGAGGATTGCGCCGTAGAGTCCTCGGATGGTGAGTCCGATGACGCTTGGCGTCCGGAACTCTTTCGGGTTCCCTTGGCTTTCTTGGTCTTCTCCGGCACCGTATAAGGAGCCAGAGTCGGCATCTTCATCAGAAGAGCGTCTGCTGGGCCTTCGGGCAAAGGATCCGGACAGTCGATCTATCCGGCCATCTTCTGCCAATCCTGTCAAAGGAACGGGAGTTTAGATCCCGTGTGGAGTGAATCTATGAAAAATAAGTATCCTGTAAGAGGTAAAGCTGCTTACCGCACTGGCTTGGTGCTTCGCGCTGAATCCCCGATCCTCAGTAATGGGAGGGGGGACCTCGGCGCTCTTGAACAGCACCCTCCAGGCATCTTTGTGAGTTGTATCGAAGAGCCTGTTCAGAGTTCGGTGCTGCGCCGGGTCAAACTCCCACAAGTTGAAGGCCCGTTGTTGGCACGGGAGGATCCGGCGGTGGAGCATGACCTGGACTACGTTGACAAGTTTGAGCTTCTTGTTCACCATGTTTTGAATACATGTTTGGAGTCCGGTCAGCTCTCCCGGACTACCCCAGGACAGGCCCTTCTCTTGCCAGGAGGTAAGCCGTGTGGGGAACCCAGATCGGAACTCGGGGGTCGCTGCCCATGTAGGGTCACGCGGCTCGGTGATGTAGAACCACCCCGATTGCCACCCCTTTATGGTCTCCACGAAGGAGCCCTCGAGCCATGTGAAGTTGGGCATCTTGCCCACTATGGCGCCTCCGCGCTCCGCCTGGCGGCCGCTCACTACCTTCGGCTTGACATTGAAAGTCTTCCGCCATAAGCCGAAGTGGGGCTTGATGCGGAGGAAAGCCTCGCACACGACGATAAATGCTGAGATGTTGAGGATGAAGTTCGGGGCTAGATCGTGGAAATCCAGGACGTAGTAGAACATGAGCCCCCGGACAAATGGGTGGAGAGGAAATCCCAGTCCGCGGAGGAAATGGGTGAGGAACGCTATCCTCTCATGGGGCCTGGGGGTGGGGATGAACTGCCCCTCCTCTGGGAGCTGGTGCACGATGTCGTCGGGCAAGTATCCGGCTCTCCTCAGCTTCTTGACATGTCCCTCCGTGACGGAGGAGACCATCCACCTGCCTCCCGCTCCGGACATGGTTGGAGAAGGTCGAGGTGGGAAATGCGAACTTGGGCGCTGGTGCTCGAGTGTGCGAAGGTGGATGAGCAAAGGAGGTAGAAGGCGTGGATGAAAAGGTAAATCCTTATCCCTTTATATGGGCGGACGAAACTATGTGTCCCCACTAGCCTAGTAAAACTCGCTTCTCCTACAAGCGCCGTAATCGATGGCACGGTTGGGTTACCCACACCCGTATTGATGAGAATCCCGTGATAAGGGGACACGATCTCTGCTTTGACAAGACGTGTCAAAAAACTGCCTCACGTTATGTGCGGGGCTAGTTAAAGGAAACGGTTCGAATAATCACCGGGTTGTGACATAATGTCGTGTTGCCAAAACAAGTCAGCAAATTGGATTTGTGGAAATATTATTCTCTCTACGGTGGTATGTGGAACTTATTTTGCAGGGTCGAACACTATCCTTATATTCAAATTCTTCTGTGGTATATTCGGAGGAGGAACCCGCCTTACAATGCCGAAGACAATACTGCGCGCCGGACTCATCGTCATTGAAAGCCTGGTTCAGGGGCTACTATGGGAGTCCTGGATTAGGGGGTCTCCGGACAGCCGGACTATCTCCATTGGTCGGACTGTTAGACTATGAAGATACAGGATTGAAGACTTCGTCTCGTGTCCGAATGGGACTCTACTTGGCGTGGAAGGCAAGCTAGGCAATACGGATATGTGTATCTCCTCCTTTGTAACCGACCTTGTGTAACCCTAACCTCTCCGGTGTCTATATAAACCGGAGGGTTTTAGTCCGTAGGGCAACATACAATCATACCATAGGCTAGCTTCTACGGTTTAGCCTCTCCGATCTCGTGGTAGATCTACTCTTGTACTACCCATATCATCAATATTAATCAAGCAGGACGTAGGGTTTTACCTCCATCAAGAGGGCCCGAACCTGGGTAAAACATTGTGTCCCCTACCTCTTATTACCATCCGCCTTAGACGCACAGTTCGGGACCCCTTATTCGAGATCCGCCGGTTTTGACACCGACAGTCATGCTTGTCGAGTCCTTAGGATACAACCTCATGTCTGTCCCAATGCTTTGCGATCTCGATATGGTTGTTGTCTTTGGCAAGTACCGTTGTGTTGTGGTTATGGAAGCTGACAATTTCAAGTCTTCGAAGGCTTTAGGAGAGGAGACCTGTATATTGTTGACTTCTCTACAGGACCACAACCAGCCGTGTGTCTACTTGCAAAAGCTTCAGAAGGTTGGCTCTGGCATCGACGACTTGGTCATGCAGGCATGAGGAATCTGCACACGCTTGCGAAGAAGAAGCATGTCATCGGCATCGAGAATGTCAAATTTCTTAAGGAGCACCTATGTGGAGCATGTGAAGCTGGAAAGATGACAAAGGCTAAGCATCCAGCAAAGACTATAATGACCACCACTCGTCCATTTGAATTCCTTCACATGGATCTCTTCGGTCCTAACCATTATTCTGCAGTTTCAAATGATGCATCTCAATATGGCTTTGTTATTGTTGATGATTACTCTCGATACACATGAGTGCACATTGTTACTTACAAACATGAAGTGCAGGAAGTCTTCAAACGATTTTCCTCGAGGGCTTCAACCAACTTTGGTGTGAAGATCAAGCACATTTAGGACAGTATAACCGAGCCTAAAGCGAGCTCTCTCACGCCCTCAGCATTTTCAGCCGTCAAATTCGTGTTAGATTAGTTTTTGGCCGTCAGATATTCCTCTAAGCGGCCGTTAACCGCAATCTGGGCTGGCTGTCCTAATAGGCCGCTATTCTGGAAACTTTTTCGAAGGCCTGTAGTTAATTGGGCTTCTACGTGCAGCCCATTTAGCTAGAAACTGATCCGACGCTCCGCTAGGAAAAACTATTCGGTCAAATAGGAGGAAACAAATCGGTGGGGCGCTCGATACAGGATGCCGGCGACGCGGGCTATCCAGCGTCCGCTGGTCTTCTCAGTGGATCGAGCCGAGGCGCTCAAGGAGATCCAAAGGAGTGCGGCATTCTCGGTGGATCCAGCCAAGACACGCGAGGGCATCTTCCCAGGTTTGAAGTTGGTGACCGAGGAGGAGGCGGCGGCGGCGATGGCGCGCAAGCCGTGCACGAGGCCACGGCGACTCCACAAAGACTGCTCCGCTCTCCCCGACCCTTGACCGCGTGCTCTCCGAGCTCCAACTCCTTTGCTCCACGAGCTCCAATTTTTCATCTGCTCTTAGAATCTATCATTATGATTTACGGTGTTCTTTCTACTCCAAAATGAATGCAGTTCTCGGATTCGAGGTGGGTTGTGCTTGGTGCCTGGATGGGTTGGTTATGTTCGGTTGTAAGGTGGGTCATCAAAAGTATAAAGCAACATTAGTATTTTTCCAGTTCTTATGCAAAACTGTCACTATCGGAATTGTAAATTGAAAAAATTTAATAGAATTTGCCTTTTGTGTCGACTGGATGCAAGAATGTTGTTTATTTAGCTCATAAAGTGTTTGCTTCATGTTCCTAAACTTGGCCATTAATAATAGTGCACACTCAGGACCTTGCCGTTAATGGTTGCCGCTGCTATAAAATTGAGATTCTCCGCATAATATTCTCCTCCCTGCATATACGTAGCACTGAATTTTTAGGTTGAGTAATTATTTATGAGAGAAAGATTAAAGCCCGAGTGTAGCCATTTTGATATATAGCAATCTTTGCATAAGCTCTGCCTGAAATCCAACTGATCAGCATGTTTTCTTCCTATTTTAGGAACCATTTGTAAGTTGATCCAGTTTGGAGAATATATCCTACGTGAGGAAGATGATGTTTCAAGTGCCAAATGAAGGCAATAACTAATAAGATGGCTTTTATTTTGATTGTATAGGTCAGCAAATGAGTTGGTGTGATCGCAGAAACAAATGCTGAAAAAGCACTCGAGGTTCTTACTTCTAAACAAGGCTCTAATGGTGCTTAATTCTGCAGATCTGATTTACCGTTGTTTGATATATTATTCTCTTTGCAAATGTTGTGAGATATGTGTGGCGTTAATCTTCTGCTGCCCTACGTTTTCCCTTTCCCTCTCTTTACCTACAAACATCTATATAAAAACTTAGACGTGGCATTTGAGAGTGTTTAAAAGACTGGCATCTAATATCTTGGATGCATGATTGCGTATTACACCATGTTTATCCTGGTCATGTTCTCCTATTTTGAACTCCGGCCTTGAACTTGAATGCCAGAGTCCATCGCTACTTGCCGTTCCTAGGCGAGAGGTCGTCCAAGATGGCCGCCATGCCGGCTGTTTCTTCCCCTGCGGTGGCGGCCAAATGTGCTCCCCTTCTAGGTGAGATCTGCAGCGCCTCTCTGTGTCTCTCAAGCCCTAATCAACGTTGTGGCAGCAACGGCCACCACAGACGACATGCCATCCTCTCACTTCCAGGCAACGAGGTGCCGCCCCCAAAACAAATCCATATGCGAGCAGATCGTCTCAGTGCTGCCTCCACCTGAGCGACACCTACAAATTCGTTCAAGGCCCCATCTGGTTGTTATATTGGGAAGAGAAAAAAACATAGCCTACAGGTTCGACTCTTAAATTGAATGGTTCATCTTCATATTTCTAATAGGGTGGATTGACACTATTATTTTGCAACATTTATGGAAGTAAGTCAAAACTATCCTCGTGTGTGATTCTCTGCATAATATTCTCCCTGCATATATGTAGCACTAATTTGTAGGTCGAGCAAATCATATACTAGAGAGAGATTAAATCCTGAGTTTATTCATGTTCCAGGATAGCGATCTTTGCATAAGCACTGCCTGAAAGCCAGTTGATCAGCATATTCTCTTGCTATACCATCGTTGATTAGTATACTTTGTTTGATAATATTTTCCTTTCTATGATGAGACATGTAGATATGTCAACGTGATGTTTAGCATTGCAAACTGAACTTCATATTTATATCTTTTATTTGTAGTGGACTGTATTACAATTAAGTCTTAACAACCTGAACATGATAGCGACGACATATTCTTTGCTCTCTCCCTGTGGTGGAATCCAAGTGAACTTCTAGGGCACTTGTAGGTGAGGGAGATGATGGCAGGCTTTTGTTCCCCTTCTATTTAGCCTTTTTTCTCCAGGAACGGCATCAATACCACATACCCACAATCTGCTCTGGTTTGGAGGTGGGCCCTATATCAGCATTTTGCTGCCCTATACATTGTTTGATTTTGTTCGACCAATTCCTTTTTCCCTATTTTCCTTGATTAATCATCATGCATTTGGTTATGGATATGTGTGGGCATCTACAATTAAGAAGCAGTCTCGCTTCTTGGTTGTGGAATTGTTCTCATTAGTTTGGAAGAACATCTCTTGGCCGTGATTTAATCATTCGACCACCTATTACAATCTGAATCCAATGGGACTCCATACTTTGTCATTCAATCTTCTTACATAAGATCTGGTGCAGGCATCATCTGCTGAGGCTTTGCATTCCCTGTCAATGAGTACATCCGGTGTCAAGCATTTGCTCCGCTCCGGTAACACATGTCGCTCACTCCACGATCTAATAGTTCTGTATTTTGTGGAGCCAATTAAACCTCCATGTTCAGTTATAGTTGTAAAATAGTAGTGCATGGTTCAGTTGTATGATCATATCACATTGACCTCTCCCTAGAAGCAAGCACATCTTTGTGACTGTGAGGTGTAACTTGTCTTTCTCTTACAAAATTAAAAAAATGGCACACATCCTATAAGCTAATGTAGGGATGTTAATATTTTAATAAATAATTGTACAAATAGAACCGAAGTTCAGCTACAACTAGGCTTTTATTTACTATATTGCTTTGCTTTTGTTTAATTGGGTTCTTTTGTTATTAAATATAAAAGATTTAAGTTTTCTCTTCTCCTTTCCTTCCATCAAAATAATCCATCATATGCATATTTCTCTCTAAGCCTTCCCTTGCAGATAATGCCACTCTTCTAATGGAACCAGAGGATAGTATTCCATTCTTCGATGAACTATTGCCTATTGAGAGAGTTGTCTTTTGGGCAGGTTGTAGCTTTTCGCTGTTTATATATGTTGATTTATAATTCTTTTCTGGTGTTCACAAATAATTGATTTGTTACATATTTTCCAAGACACTAATTATGTAGATTATCAACTTTTTCTATTACTGTGGAACATGTGTGTCTTTGTCTACACAAACATAACTTTATTTTCACAAGTCCATGCATTACAAAAGTTCCTAGCATCAAGTGAAAAAATAGACGGGCGCAGCAACGCGCATCATCAATGATCTAGTCAGAAGTGACAATGGAACCGAGTTCAAGAATTCTGGTCTAGATGACTATCTTGATGAACTTGGTATTACTCATGAGTTATCTGCTCCTTATACTCCTTAGTAGAACGGCGTCGTGGAGCGCAAGAACAGGACTCTTGCTGAGATGGCCCGCACTATGCTTGATGAGTACAAAACGCCTCGTCGTTTCTGGATTGAGGCAATTGATACCGCGTGCCACATCATCAACAGAGTATATCTTCACAAATTCTTCAAGAAGACTGCCTATGAACTCCTCACTGATAAGAAACCCAATAGCCCACTAAGGTAGATGAAGCATTTCTGGAGCCTGAGTGGATTCAGGCCATGCAAGAAGAACTACATCAGTTCGAACTCAACAATGTCTGGGAACTGGTCAAACGTCCAGATCCTCGCAAGCACAATATCATTGGCACAAAGTGGATCTACCGCAACAAGCAAGATGAAAATGGCCTTATGGTGAGGAATAAGGCACGGCTCGTAGCTCAAGGCTACACACAGGTTGAAGGAATTGATTCTGATGAAACTTTTGCACCTGTTGCTAGACTTGAGGCTATTCGCATATTACTTGCTTATGCTAACCATCATGATATCACTTTATATCAAATGGATGTGAAAAGTGCATTCCTCATTGGTAAGCTTGAGGAAGAAGTATATGTTGCTCAACCCCCAGGTTTTGAAAATCCAAAGAATCCTGACAAAGTCTTCAGACTCAACAAGGCCCTCTATGGCCTCAAGCAGGCCCCACAGGCGTGGTATGATACCTTGAAGGAATTCTTCATGAAGAAAGGCTTCAAACCCGGTTCACTCGACCCTACTCTTTTCACTAAATCTTATGATGGTAAATTGTTTGTGTGCCAAGTATATGTTGATGATATTATCTTTGGTTGTACTGACCAACGTTATAGTGATGAATTTGCCTACATGATGAGTGAAGAATATGAAATGTCTATGGTGGGAGAATTAAAATTCTTCTTAGGTCTTCAAATTCGTCAACAACGCAATGGCATATTCATATCTCAGGAGAAATGCCTCAAGGATGTACTGAGGAAGTTCGGCATGCAAGATTGCAAAGGCGTCCAAATTCCTATGCCCACAAATGGCCATCTGTGCACTGATGAAAATGGTACTGACTTCGCTCATAAGGTATACCGCTCCATGATTGGTTCTTTATTGTACTTATGTGCATCTAGGCCAGATATAATGCTTAGTGTTTGCATGTGTGCACGATTTCAAGCTACACCGAAGGAATCACACCATAAGGCTGTGAAGCATATTCTTCGATATCTAGCTCACACACCAACACTTGGATTATGGTACCCCAAGGGCTCAGCTTTTGATCTCATTGGATATTCTGACTCTGACTATGCTGGTGATCGTGTGTACTGCAAGTCAACATCTGGTACATGTCATTTCCTCGGACGATCTTTGGTTGAGTATATCTTCAACTTTGCATTGTCTTCACTGTTTCCGTTGTTTTTCTTCATTCACTTTTAACTTATCTTATCCAATTTTCGGCTTTGCCGCTCAAACCGTTCTGCATCCCATGACATACTGATCCACTCACCCACGATCTAACACGATCTCCACTTCTCAGTACGTGGGTGACACATGTCATGCGAATGAGAAGGGTCAGGGGCATGTTCGTCCAAATTCTTCGGGCGAACGATTTTCACCATGGCTATAAATACCCCTCTCCCCTTCCTCACTTCTTTTACTCCGCTCGACCTCTCTCCAGCTCGAGCTTGTCAAACCCTAGCTTCGCCGCTACTTCATCGTCACCGGTGAGGAAGAGCTTCACTGCCTCGACCTCATCGCCGTCGTACTCCCGCCGGCCGCGGAAATCTTCACTCCACCGTCGCCGTAGCCGTCTTCCTCCGCCGAGTTAGGGCGTGGAAGATCTACACAGACGAACTTCACCTCTCCATCTCACAGTTCGTCGTGTTCTTCATCCAGGGTAATTAAAAGTTACTTTTACTGCCCTCCTTGATTCGAATGTTTTCTACAAAATCTTAAAAGGTGTTTTTTCTTCAAATCCTCACACACTAAAACACCTCACATATCATCTGTTCTTGATTCGTTTCTCTAAGCTATGTTTTTCTTCAAGATTCCTCAAATGTGTGGATTTTTGATCTACACATCTCTGGAACCTAAGACAAAGAACGCTTAGTGAAATTCTTCAAGACTCATCTGGTCAAATTCCTCAAATTTGTTCTTTTTACAAAACCTTCTGAGAACGCATATGACCTCTCCAAATTTCTCGCAACTATACTCTGTTCACAAGTACTCATGTCAGCTGTTGAATCTCTAGGTTCTCATCAACTTAACTCATTTGTAGCGTTCCTCGAAGAAAAGTTGCATACTTCTTTAGAGAATTCAATTGTTCAAATTCCTCAACTGAAGAAAATGGCTGACGGTAAGAAGCCACAGAAAGGAGGAAAGAGGGATGAGGTCAACACAGCGTTTGAAATCCCTGATGACATATACAAAGGTTACTGCACTCCTGATGAGGCCAAGTTTGGTAAAGAGGACAAAAATCAGTGCAAGGTGCGCATACAGAGGATAGAAAGGAGATGGGCTAGAGAGTGGAGGGAGTACAGATATGTCACTCCCAAATACATTAAGAAATTCACACTCAATCCTCCATGCCCAAGACCTCCATTGGCACCTGGCCAAATAGCTGATCCCACCAACCTCAAGCGTGGTGAGGATTATCCTGATGAATGGGCCAAGTGCCAAGCCAAGTTGGCTAAACAAGCCAAAGAAGCTGTGAGGAAATTCAATGAAGACTCTGCTGCTGCTGCTGCCGCTGAGGCCTCTGTCAAGCCTAAGAAGGCCATGTTAAAGAAGCCTGCACACAAGCCGAGTGCTTCACCTTCAGTGGTTTCAAGGCCAAGCTCCTCAGCAATGCCCTCACGGCCAGAATCTTCAAAGCCATCAAGGCCAACTTCTCATGTTGCTCCTGTTCCTCCCAAATCCTCAGCTCCTCACAAGACCTCAGCTGTTCCGACAAAGTCCTCTGCACCTGTGCATCTCGCCATGTGTCAAAGGCACAGGCGTCTCAATTGCCTCAGGAGCTTCAGCTAGTTCCTCAGCTGCACCAAATTCTTCAACGGGACCCTCTCTACTGAAGACAAAGGCCACTGCTGGACGAGGTCCTCGCTCTAGTCCTCAGAAGAAGTAGGTCGCCTTCCAAGTGCCGTCTGAAGAAGACGAAGCTGATGATGATCAACTTGCTGAAATCATCAGAGATATGCAAGTCAGGGCCGCTAGAGCCAAGGGAACAGATGTGCCACTACTTTTGGATCCAAAGTTGATCCTCGAAGACATTGATGTTTGGCACAAGGACCCCAACACTCCCATGCCTGATTTCAAGATGACTCCTGGCCAAAGTCACATGCTGACCCATTTCATCCAAGAAGAAAAATGGAAATATGAGAAGGCCAGGCAGATCAAGAAAGCGCAATACAAGAAGGAGAAATTCCTGAAGAACAACGTTGTCACTATGATAACTGATGAACTTGTAAAAATCCAATCTGAAATCAAAACCCTCAGCGATGACTTCAAAGCCTACTATGTTGATTGGCAAGGAGCCAAAGTCAGATTTGTAAAGATAACTGAATGGTTCACTTCCAATGTTGCTGCCCCAACGCAACAGGAAATTCCTCAGGCTGAAGCATCTGCTCAGCCAACTGAAGAACATGCCAGCACCGTTGATGAAAATCAGGCTGCTAAAGAAAATGTGAGTTCCAGGGCTGATGACTGCATTTCACCCGCTGAAGAAATTGCCAGGGCATCCACTAGTGGTGCGCCTGAAGAAAATGAAGAAGTCGGGGCAACTGCATCAGTTGTGCGTGAAGAAAATCAACCAGATTCCTCTGCTCCTCCTGCGCCTACACCAACTCCGATCCTTTCATCTGCATCAAATGTGAAGAAAACCAAGGCTACGGAGCGTGCAGTAGTGAAGAAAAGGAAAGCATCAGCTACTTCAGATTCTTCAGCTCCAAAGAAGATGAAGCCTTTGACCAGCTCGTTTGAATATCCCATTGATGTTGTTCCTCTCTCTACTATGCCATCAAAGGACCTTGTTTCTTTCGATGAAGAATATGTGATTCCCAGCGGATCTGATGTAGAAACTCCTTCTGCTGCTTCGTCAGAGCAGTTGGATGAAGAAATTGAAGTGGATGAGATCCCTTCAACACCTGTCATTTCCTCGCCTCTGCCTCAGTTCACTGCTGAAGAGGCTGGCGTTGAAGAAATAGGAGATGAAGATGTGGACGTTGGCTGCTCCACACCAGTGATGAGTGATGAATTCTGGGAAAGTCAGCATCCAAACTCTCCAATGTTCACACCATTGCAGCAAATACCTCAGTCCCCTGCACAAACTGTTCAAATGGGCTCTGAAGAAACTCACCCCACTTCATCTGTACGTGAAGAAATTCCAGCCACTAGTGCTGAAGAAACTGCTGCTGTTGAACATCTGAAGACGCAGACTGCCACTGAAGAGGAACCAGAAATTCCTCGGCCTGAAGAACCTGTGATTGAGATTCCTGAGGTCGTGATGCAACTCACTGACACTCCTCTACCCAAGCCAAAGGATCCATTCTCCAGGAAGCAAAAATTCAAGGCTGATGATTTATTCGGCGAGCACGTATTCTTCGCAGACTACAACCCTTATGACTCTGCTCGCATTAGGAGAGACGTTTCTGGACAGCCAGCCAAGCCAATTTCTATTCCTCAGTGTTGTTCAACAAAAACAAAATCTTCTACCATGAGCACATTTCTTACGTGGATATGGAATCTCTACCGTGCTTCATGCCAGTCCTTAGTGTTCTTCACGACTTAAACTTCTGTTCTGACATCTGCGATTGGAATGAAGAACTGATTCTTCAATTTTATGCGATGCTGCACATCACAGGAGATTCTGAAGATGTGAATTCATGGGTGCTGGACTGGATGTCTGAGAACACTCACTACACAGCACCAGCTACTGAATTGCTTCGTGCCTTACCACTCAGTCCTCCCCTTGAAGAAGCTCGTTGCATTTACAGTGAACCTGAGCTTACAAATCACTACATGCAAGTTCTGATGAAACCTTTGAAGCCAGGTCAGGCCCCACGAACCAAATTCCTCGTGAAGGAATTACTTTATGTGCCCAGAACTGTCTATCACATTCTAACGAGGACAATGAGTCCCATCAAAGGCCACGACTCATATGATGAGGAAATTGTTGGCATCATGAAGAATCTGGTATTCAATATCGTTCATGGAATTCCTGTCAATTATCACGATTTCTTCATGAGGACTCTGGCAAATGTTGCACTTTCTCTGTTTGAGCTGAAGCCTTATGCACCTTGGATTATGAGATTCCTCAGGACAAGGTCTTCACTCAACTACAAAACTGATTTTTAGAATCAGCTCAGCTACTTGCCCCCGATTGAATTCCTTAAGCAGACCTATTTATCAGTTGATGAAAAGGGCAAGGCACCAGCTATTATAGATGAAGGCATTCGTCCATTGGATGGACAGTTTCGCAAAGCTGCATCTTATTCCACCAATGATGACTCTGCCACACATGACTCTGCCAATGCACCCAAGTCTACTCCTCAAGCCACTGCTCCTCATGTGATGACTGATCATGAGCTTCTGTTTAGTCTTCACCAGAAGGTGGATCGAAATCATAAATGGGATAAGCGTCAGTTTGGTTCATTTCTTCACAACATGACTGCTACGCACATTGCAATGAAGAAAAACCATTACTACCTCCATGAAGTTTTCGGTCGCACCTGGGCCATTTTGTCACATCTGTATGGTGAAGAAGATCTCAAGAAAATGGGTCTCAAGGAAGATTTTGACTGGTCTGCACCTCCACTGAAGAAATTCAAGAAGGTCAAGGTTCCTTCCTTGGTGGCCAGCTCATATTCTTCAACGCGCGACACCGATGAGAATGAAGACTTGGACGACACTGCGGTAGGCACTTCCACGACAAACGACCCCAACAACACTGGCGCTCCTTCATCAACTTGATATTCTTCAGGGGCGTTAGTCCTCATATTCAATCCTTTTGGTCATTTGATGACAAAGGGGGAGAATTTTGAGTTAGTCTTCAAACGGGTCTTTCTATATGGCCGTTTTTGTTAAGTTACAACTCTCGTTCTTCTGAGACTTTATTGGATCGAGTTGTAAACTTAAACCCAATGGTGCTCTGATACTTTTGATATGTTTTTCTGCATGCTTATTCCTCATATATGCTAACGCACGCATGCTGAATTACATCAGTCACCATATTTCATCATGCATTTCAAATTCTTCATTGTGATATGTCAAATGCGTGTATGAATTACAAGATATAGGGGGAGATCTCCATGATTCTACTCTTCAAGTGTGCAATGCTTCAAAAGCAAATACATCACCATGCACATATTCATGGGGAGTTCTTCTATATCTTGCAATCAAATTCCTCAATATCAGCATTAACACTTCATATGTTTATCCCCGTTGAAAACTTAACCTATATTGTCATCAATCACCAAAAAGGGGGAGATTGTAAGTGCATCTAGTGCCCCTTAGTGATTTTGGTGTATTGAAGATTTATAGGTTAAGGGACTAATGCGTTTGTGAGTGTACACAGGTCTATAAGTCTATGAGGAGTTTGATATTTACAGAGAAAGTCGACCCCTAAAAATGAAGTTCTTCGACTGAAGACTTTGGATTTCTGAAGACTTTCTGAAGACTTTGAAAGTGAAGAAATTGGTGTGACCTTGAAGACTTGGTATTCATTCGATGAACATGAAGTGTGAAGAATTTTATTTTCATAGTTTCATTTTCTTTTTCTTGAGTCATAGGGAACACCGTACTGTTAAAAGGGGTCGAGGAAATACTAGGAAAAATTTCCATGTGATGCTCAACTCAAAATCCTACACCTACCAATCCCTTCGAGTGAAGCCATTGGAAATCTGATACAGTCCGGTCATATTCTTCAGTGACAGAGACGAAGTTCTTCTGGTCTCTGAGGAATTTGTTCTAACTGAGGAGTTAGGAATTCGCCAGTGCGGATTACCTACACAGTGAGGAACATGATAGCCCTGAGGATTTTGCTACTCAAAATTCCGACCGTTGTTGTGCTATGAGCCAGCTGTCCAAAATATCTATCCACCTAACGGTCATATCATTGAAGGGCATTTATTTCTTATCATGTCGGGCTGCTCCCTAGGCTATAAATAGCCGCCCCCTACAACCACTAGCTGGTTGGCTGCTCCGAGAGAAACTGACACTTGTCATTTGAGAGCAACCCATCCTCCGAGGACTTTGAGCGAAAATCATTAAGTGAGGAAAACCTAAACCCAAGCACCTACAAACCCCAAGTGATTGAGCATCACTAAAGAGATTGATCCTGCGTGGATCCGACGCTTGTTACCTTTGAAGACTGTGCTTCTTCCAGACGGTTAGGCGTTATGGTCTAGAGCATCCAAGAGGAATTGTGGATCGCCGAGTGACCAAGTTTGTGAAGGTTCGGAAGTCACCTGAAGACTTACCACGAGTGATTGGGCGAGGTCTGTGTAACCTTAGCTCAAGGGGAATACGGTGAGGACTGAGTGTCCTGAGCTGCGTGTTCGGGACTAGGTGTCTAGGACTGTGTGTCCTCAGGTTTAAATACCTAGCCGCCCTAACCAGACGTACAACTGAGACAGCAGTTGGAACTGGTCTACCAAATCATTATCTTCGCCAAGCTTACTGGTTCTATTTCCTCAACCCTTTAATTTCCTCATAACTTTGTTGTGTACTCGTTCATATCTGTGCTTGAAGACTTTGATTGAAGTTTTTCTCAATTTCCTCAGTTCAATTTCTTTAGTCTGTTTATCTTGATCATGTGTTATCATGTGCTTACGCTTCCTGTACTCTGTGCCTGTCTTCATTTTATCATGATGACTATGCTTGTGTTCTGTTATGTTTAATTTTGAGTACTTATTCCACTGCTAGCAGTTCTTCGCTAAGGAATTTCCTCACCTGCAAATTCCTCAGTGAAGAATTCATAAAAGTCGCCTATTCACCCCCCCCCCTCTAGTCAATATAACGCACTTTCAGAATCCTAGTTGGACTCCCCCTATATGCATGCCCCTCCTAGGCCGACCTCCTCTTCCTCCCTCCTTTATATACGTGGACAGGGGGCACCCAAAGACACACAAGTTGTTTTCTTAGCCGTGTGTGGTGCCCCCCTCCACAGATTTCCACCTCGGTCATATTGTCATAGTGCTTAGGTGAAGCCCTGCGTCAGTAACTTCATCATCACCGTCAACACGCTGTCGTGCTGACGAAATTTTCCCTCGGCCTCAGCTGGATCTAGAGTTCGAGGGACGTCACCGAGCTGAACATGTGCAGATCACGGAGGTGTCGTGCGTTCGGTACTTGATCGGTTGGATCACGAAGACATTCGACTACATCAACCGCGTTACTCAACGCTTTCGCTTTCGGTCTACGAGGGTACATAGACACACTCTCCCCTCTCGCTGCTATGCATCTCCTAGATAGATCTTGCGTGATTGTAGGAAAATTTTTGAAATACTGCGTTCCCCAACAACGGGGGACCTCCTAAAACCCTCGATGCTCATTATGTGGAAAATATTAAACACTACTTTGGTAATCCTAAGAAAACCCAATTCAACTTGATAACGGGAGACATGTTGGATCAACGTGAATACTTGAGGGATTATCACTTGACTCAAAAAGGGAAACTCTTATGGGATCAAATTGATTGTTTGCAATGGTATGCTTGGAACTTATGCTTGAGACATGATTACACTTATTGCTCTTGGATGAAGGCCCCACACCTTCCCTTTTCATGTGAATAATGATAATGAAACCTTGGCTTCTTATGCTAACGGTAGATATGATTACCATGATGTGCCATGAATAGAAGAATTTGTTGCTTTTAAGGGTGCTTATGAAATTGGATCTTTGTTTGAAAAGTTTGAAGATTGTGATGATGATGTTTACAGATCATTTTTTTGCTATACTTACTATAGCTATGAAAATTATAAATACAATGCCAATATTGATGAATTTATTGAGAAAGTCTCTGCTGCCCAAGAAGAGATTAATATTTTGCAGGAATCTATTGAAGAAGAAATTGCTGAAATTGTGAGCTCATTAGATGAAAAAGATGAGGAGGAGAGCGAAGACCAAAAGGAGGAAGAGTGGATTATCTACCCATGTCCACTTTATAATGAGAGTAACTCTTAAACTCATACATTGTTTAATTTCCCTTCGTGCTTACCAAAGGATGAACGCTATGATAATTGATATGATCCCGTTGATTCAATCAAAATATCCTTTTTGATGAACTTGATGCTTGCTATGCTTGTGGCCGTGATGCCAATATGAATTATGCTTATGGAGATGAACTTGCTATAGTTCCTTATGTTAAACATGAAATTTTTGCTATTGCACCCACACATGATAGTCCTAGTATCTTTTTGAATTCTCCCAACTACACTATATCGAAGAAGTTTGCGCTTATTAAGGGTTATATTGATGAGTTGCCTTTTACCATCACGCATGATGATTTTGATGAATATAATATGCATTAGTTTGCTGCTCCTACTTGCAATTATTATGAGAGAGGAACTACATCTCCACCTCTCTATGTTTCCATTACGATAAAATTGCAAGAAACTGTTTATACTATGCATTAGCCTTCACTTGATGTGCATGAATTGTTCTTTTGTGACATGCCGATGCATAGGAAGAGAGTTAGACTCTGTTGTTATGTGATATATGTTGCTTTGTGCTCACTACTAAAATAGACATCATTGTTAATTAAAATTGACATTGATATACATTGGGATCTCGGTGGATCAATTACTTGAGCATTTTATGCCTAGCTTAATGGCTTTAAAGAAAGCACTACCAGTGAGACAACCCGGAAATTTTAGAGAGTCATTTACTTATGTTGTGTGCTTTTAAAAAGTTTAAAAACCAAAAAAAATAGAGGGGAACCTAAAATTTCTTAAAAAGAAAAGTGAAAGTGAGAAAGACGAGCATCTTTGAAGTGGAGGATACCCTTGAACTTGTTCATGCTTATGGAAACTTTGTGAATCTTGAATTATAGAAACTTCTCAACAAAAAAATAATTATCCCCTTGTACAAATCCAGTTTATTATAAAAATAATGTGCCAAGATTTACCTTTAGGATGTTTAAATTGCTTGTTTGGTGTGTGCGGTGCAAAAACAGAAACTTTTACTGTAGTGCGTGAATTTACATTTTTTACTGGAATATGCAAAAAAATGAAATTTTTACATAGTACTGCTATGAATTTTTTTTTTGTCCTAATATTTGAGAATTGTTTGAGTTATATAAGTATATGTAGCATATGAATCTTTGCAGACTGTCCTATTTTCACGGGTTGTTGTTATAGTTGCATTATTTGCTTATGTTTGAAATCTTGTTGAGCGCCGTTGACTTGGGAGCCATAGAATTGTGATATCATACAGTGGGTAATGTTTGATTATAGTTAGTGTTACATCAGTACATGATGGAATTTGATGTTATATGTACTAATCCCATTAATAAAAAGTTCGGTTAAGTTTTGTGTGGATGAAGTGTTCGAAGATCGAGGAGGTGCCGATATGAGAAGAAGAAGTAGAGGCAAGAGTTCAAGCTTGGGGATGACCAAGGCATCCCTAGTAAATTTTTGGAGCATCGTGTGCCTTTTACTTTTATTTTAATAATGCACCATGCTGGTACGAGATAGTCCTTGGTGGCTTTATAGAATGCTTCATGCGCTTCACTTATATCATTTGAAGTTTGGATGCATGTTTCTCTATATCTAGAAACCCGTCATTTTGTAGAGTGCTCTTTTGCTTCACTTAAATTTGTTAGAGCGCGGATAAATCTTTTGCAGAAAGAATTAAACTCATGCTTCACTTATATCTATTTAGAGAGTTAACATGAATTGGTCATTCACAAGGTTAGTCATAAAATCCTACATAAAACTTGTGGATCACTTAATATGATGTGTTTGATCACTTGCAATAGTTTTGCGATATAGAGATGGGAATATGTGGGAGGTACTAGTGAGTGATTGTGGTTTAGTAAGAATTGGTATTAAGGTTTGTGATTCCCGAAGCATGCACGTATAGTCTCTCATTATGCTAAGAAGTTGGAGCATGATTTATTATTGAGTGTCTTCCTTTGCATGGAGGTCGGGGGTGCGCGATGGTTAACTCCTACCAACCTCCCCTCCCCCTAGGGGCATGCGTAGTAGACTTTCGCAATAAGTATGTGAGTCCTTTATGGATAATGTGAGTCCATGGATTATATGCACTCTCACCTTTCCGCAATTTGCTAGCCTCTTCAGTATCATGCATTCCAAACCTCGTGATATGATAGGCTCTATCACACATAAGTCTCCTTATATCTTCCTCAAAACAGCCACCATACCTACCTATCATGGCATTTCCATAGCTATTCTGAGATATATTGCCATTTAACTTCCATCATCACCATATACATGACTTGAGCATTCATTGTCTTATTGTTTTGCATAATCGTAAAATAGATATCATGATATCTTCATGGCTTGTCCGTTTTTTGATATCTTTATGATTTTAAATGGTTGTAAAACCTTTTTAATTGACTTATTTTTGTTGTTATGAGTTGTTTGTATCCTTTTCCCGTTGTTTCTATGTACATTTTTCATCTACAAATGAAATATTTGTCAGGACCCCGATTCCAAGTCACATCGATCTAGCCGGTAACACCTCATATCACTTTGCGGCCTCACGCACGGTATTCCCACGGGTGTCGCCTTACCATGGCCCGGGACCGTTTGCGCCTTTTGGCTCACGTATATGATAGTGTCGCTAGCATCCATATGACAGAGAACCCGGGCCGACATGGCTAGTCGTGAACCCAAAGCGGCACTAACCTATGGGGACAGGCATACATGAATCACATCGAGCATGTCGGTCAGCAGCGTGTGAATCCGGACTGTAGCACTTGGCTAACAGGACTCCGGGAACCCGGGCTGTAGCAGGCTAGGCAGGACTCCGGATGTCACCGCGTGACATTTCCCCGAAGGGACAGACACAGGAACGAAGTGAAACACATGCCGGCCAGTCAAGTGTCCTGAGCAGTAGTGCTGGGCTAACAGGACTCCGGTGAACCGGGCTGTAGCGGACTACTAGGCTCATGGAAGCACTTAGACTACATTTCCCCATAAGAGAGGCTGCCAAGGCTAAACAACTAGATTGTCGGATCCCACACATACCAAGCATTTCAATCATACACACAATATGCTCGATATGTGTAAATACAACATGGCATCACAACATAACTCTACAACTCAAGTATTTATTCATTAGGCTCCGAGGAGCGAGATGTTACAAACATGGGTCACATGACCCAACAATCATAGCATACAAATCAAGGCACAAGCGGAAGCTTAACATGTCTGAGTACAGACATCTACAAATGGAAAAGGCTAAGAAGCCTGACTATCTACCAGATCCTGCCGAGGCACAAGATCGTAGCTGAGGTATCAAGCTAACATCGAAGTCCACGCGGAAAACTACTAGCGAGACTGAAGTCTCTCTCTGCAAAACATAAATTAAGCAAACATGAGTACAAAGGTACTCAGCAAGACTTACATCAGAACTAGCTACATATGCATCGGTATCAACAAGGGGGGTGGAGTTTAACTGCAGCAAGCCAGCTTTGACTCAGTGGCTAACCTGAACTACGACTGCAAGCAACTCTTTTGAGGTGGCGCACACGAGTCCATATATTCACCAATCAATACACCACTATGGATCCACTTCTGTCTCCCTACGAGAAGGCCATCCATAGCACTCACACTTATCTTGCGAGTTTTAGAGTATCCACTTTCACTTGTCTATGAACTATTATAGGCAACCCAGAAGTCCATTACCGCGGACACGGCTATTCGAATAGATGATGTTAACCCTGTAGGGGTGTACTTCTTCACACACGCTCTCACCACTTACCGCCGTTTACACGACATGTACTCGGCAACCTTCAAGCGGAAGCCCAACGAGGGTGTCGGCCATGGCCTACCTAAACACTCAAGTCTCTAGTCCAGGTTTATCGCCTATCCAGGTTCCATCCGTAGGGAGTCCGGCCGAGGTTTCCACATACGGCCCCGGACGATGTGTACAGGGTTCCGAGACACCAAACGGGCGCCCGGCATGCCCGGCCACGGTGTATCTACCGCATCATAGCCCACCCCTAGGGTCAGCGCTACGCACGGCCGCCAACACATATCCTATAAACACCAGAAACTAGTTGCAACTCCTGGACAGAGGATAAGGGTGATCAAGAAGCCGAGAGGGTCCATTGGTTTCGGGCCCAATGCGTGGTAGTAACTGTTTCATGGATCACAAACACAGAACTCAGTTCCTGAGGACGGCTTCAATGAGACAACCCACCATGTACTCCTACATGGCCTCTCACCGCTACCTTTACCAAATCGTGTTCACACACTTGGCTCACACATTGTAGGACATGTTTACACACCTCCGGTTCATCCCCGATGAACCAGACCTGACATGACTCTATGCAATAGCAGGCATGACAAACAAGCATAAATGAGTAGGCACATCAGGGCTCAAACAACTCCTACTCATGCTAGTGGGTTTCATCTATTTACTGTGGCAATGACAGGTCATGTAGAGGAAAGGGGTTCAACTACCGCACCATGTAACAGTTGAATCATTGTTGTCCTAATGCAGTAAAAGAGAGCAGGAGCGAGAGAGTGGTTTGTATCGGAATGAACAAGGGGGTTTTGCTTGCCTGGCACTTCTGAAGATAATATAGTTCTTCATCGGTGTCATCGGACATGTCGTCGGAACCACGTCTATTGAGAGGGGACAATTACCGGCAAACAAGGAAGAATACAGTCAATGCAATGCAACAATATGATGCATGATCATGACATGGCAATATGTTGTGATTTGGGCTAATGCAACAGAAAGTCATTTTAATTGAAGTGGAATTCAAAACTATATCAAATTCCAACTCCAAACCTATTATGAAATTTGCCCTAATCATGTTTCATCCTAAACAGTGAGGTTAACTAACATGCATGAAAATGGTACAGATGGATTCCTTGAATTTTTCTGATAATTTTTCATATATAAACTATTTCATTTGGAGTTACGGTTGATTTTATATGAATTTTTGAAGTTTGCAACATTTTCTGGAATTTCCTATATAAAAGTAAATCCAGAAAATACTTATTGCGTCAGCATAGCGTCACTGTGACGTCACCAGGTCAACGGGGTCAGTCCAGGTCAAACCTGACGGCTGGGACCCACACGTCAGTGTCTCAGGCTGGTTTGGGTGGATGACAAGTGGGACCGGCCAACGTTGACTTGACCAAAGTCAAAGCTGACACGTGGGGTCCATAGGGTTAGCACTAATCTAAACAGGAAACTAAACCCGGGGTTAATTAGGTGTGGGGTCCATCCGTCAGTGAGCTAGGGGTTAGTTTAGTGGCGTCATTAGCCACTAATGATGGTGCCACGTCAGCACGGCCGGAGTTAAGTCGCCGGCGACCAAAACCGTGGCGGCAACTTGCCGGAGTTGCTCGGGTTTCGTGTACAGGCCGCGGTTTGAGCCGCGGTTGGGCTCTACAGGTAGCTGGCGTTGCAGCGCGTCGCCTGGTGGCAGTAGCCGGGCCTAGGGTGGCCGGAGTCGACGGCCACGAGCTCAAAGGCGGCGGCCGGAGTTCGGGGTTGGTGCGGGTTGGCGCTAGGGGGCACGGTAGGTCGAATGGGTGGGCGCGCCCGGCTCCTGGAAGCGTGCTGAGCACAGCGGTGTGCTCGGCTTCGAGCTTGCGCGGCTGTGGCCACGGCTACGCCATGGCCGGCGGCGAGATGCTCTCGGGCTCGAAGAGGGCGGGGACTACACGGCGCAAACGAGCAAGGGGGAAGTGGGGATCGAAGGAGAAGCTCACGGGGAGTGCAGCGGTGGTCTTAGGGAGCTCGAGGAAGCAACGGAGCGGGCGCATGGTCGCCAGCGATCTCGGCGGACCGAGGTTGAAGAAGACGGCGATGGCGGTGCTGCGGTGCGTCCCGCGTCAAGCGAGTCTACGGGGAGGACGATGGAGTCGAGGCGGAGGTCATGGACACGTCGACGAGGCGCGGTAGGGCCGGTGGCTGCGGCGTTACGACGGCGCGGCCGTGGCTGTGCTCGGGCTAGGGAGGAAGAGGAAGCAGAGGAGGGGGAAGATGTCGGGAGAGAGTGAGAGAGGACGAGGGGGTCGGGGGGTGTGCGTGGCGGTGACCAGGCAGTCGGGGGGGCACGCAGGCAGGGAGGAGCCAGCGCAGCTCGCTGGCCATCGGGCACGCAGCTGCTTCTCCTCCTGGCAGGAGGAAGAAGACAGTGCTGCCCTTGGTGGGCTGGGCCGGTTAGCTGGGCCGCCGGGTAAGGAGGCCCAAGTGGGTGAGGCAGGTGAGTTCTTCTCTCTCTCTCTTTCCTATTTTCTGTTTTCTATTTTTTTGAAGTATGTTTTGACTTAGTTTAAATACTAAAACACTTTATAAAATTCTGCAAACTTTTATGGGCACTATCTGATTTAAACCAGAGGCCCTCACCAAGTTTCAGAATATTTGGAGCTAGCAAATATTTTATAGGAATTAGTAGCTCCAATTCAAATAAGTATTGACTTAATTCAAAGGCCCAAATAAATATTTCTGTGATTCCAAAAATATTGGTTTGAATTTTACCTCTTGCCAATATTTCCAGAAATGAACAGGAACATTTTCTTGGGTTTATTTGAAGCAATTTTTAATGTTGATCATTTTCAGAAAAGATTTCTGAGGCTTTCCACTTTCCCCAATTCAACTTTCAGAAATATATACATGATGCATGAATGCTTGTGCAACTAGTTACAACCAATTCTAGGGCTGTGACAATATTACTTTTATATATTTTTGTTTTCTATTTTTCCCTTCGGTTCCTTTGTTTTCTCAACATTTTCCTTCTGTTATTCTTTTTTCTTCATTACAAATTTGGTTTTCATCCGTTTGTCTTTCTTTCTTCGTTAGACTTTGGTATTCTATGTTTCTTTTGTTTTCTTCTTTTTTTTCTTTTCTTGTCTATTTTCATCAAAAAAATTCCAACCCAAATTAACTTTTGTCAGTAAATATTCAACATTTTTTTATTCACTAGAAATCTTTTTAATACAATTTCAACATTTAAAAAAAAGTGCTTACCATTCAAAAAAGTGTCTTTTTGTCTACTTTTTTCCATACACATTTTACATTCTTGTACATATCTAATACAGTTTTCTAATACACGTTTCACATTTTTCAAATACAAGATTAACATTATTTGAATACATGGTCAATATTTTATCCATACACATTTTAAAAAATTCTCAAATGCTTGATACACTTTTTCCAAATACAAGATTAACATTTTTTTCATACACATGTAAAAAAATCTCAAATGCTTGATAAACTTTTTCCAAATACAAGATTAATATTTTTTTCATACACATTTGACTTTTTCAAATGCTTGATTAACATTTTTGCAAATACAGTACTTACCTTTTGTGAGTACATGCTAAACGGTTTTTCTATACATAATGAACATTTTTAAATTCTTGATTAACAGTTTTTTAATGGAGGATTAACATTTTTTGAAATGCTTGATATAATTTCTTGGATACATTATCAACCTTTTTCATACACATTGTATAAATTTTGAATAGATGTGAAACATTTTTTCTATAAACATTTAACTTTTCCAAATGCCTGATTAAAAAAATTCAAATGTTTTACATATATATATTTTTTGTATACATGGGAAACATTTTTTATATACACATATGCTTTCATAGATATTTTTTTGTATACTTGAAAAATATTTTTTCTATACACATTATAATTTTATAAAATCTTGACTAATCGTTTTTCAAATTTTAAGGTAAAGTGTTTTTTGTAATATATATCCAATTGCAGCCTTATAGGGTCGCGCTATTCGTCACCCTGGGTGGGGAATAGTTATTCTTCACCCCCCCTTTATTTTACCATCAATGCCCCATAATTTTACGTTCCGTAAGTTTTGTCTTATTTCCAACGAAAAAAGAGATCGTAAGAAAATATATAATCATCGTAAAAAATATTTTATATTATGGAAAATTACAAACGTAAAAACATAGTGTAAAATACACATAAACTGCAAATTTTCTTGTCTTATGACCTATATTTTTATTTTCTTATGCCAAATTTTACGTAGTGAATCAATAGGAATGTAACTATTTGAATTTGAAATATAATTTAATTGTGAAATGATTGTAAGATTACCTCGGGCAAAAAATAACTTATTCTGCACCCTGGGTGATGAATAGTAACAATATATATATATATATATATATATATATATATCCAATATTTTGGAAGTATAAACACATTTTTCCCATGCACATTTGAATTTTTTTAAATGCTTGATTAACATTTTATGGAATACATGCTCAACATTTTTTCTTTGCAGAGTTAACATTTTTAAGTTTTTTTTGTAATGTATATACATTTTTTAGTACAATTTTATTATTTGTAAGTGCTTGATTAATAATTTTTAAATATATGATCAACTTTTTCATACACATTTGTATATTTTTTAGTACATGGGAAGCATATTTTATATACACATCTTTTTTATACATATTTTTTTGTACACATGACAATCTTTTTTCTATACACGTTGTACTTTTCTATAATTCTTGATTAATTTTTGTTCAAATGTTTTATATAAAGTGTTTTTTGTAATATATATAAAAAATAAAGAAAAATATGTTTTTTTAGAAACACCTATAACTTCATTCATACTCATAACAATTACAGGTACATTGATTTGGACCTCAGATCCAAGAAAATACAAAGTAACTCCTATGACTAAGAATTATAATGAAACCTCTTGAAAATAACTTCTTCACGGAATCTCTGCTTGAAGAAATACACCAAAGACTTCGGTAAAAAGGCTGCAATTGGACTGAAGAAATGATGTTGTCACTCTTTCACCCGCACGAACATTACCAATAATGGTTTTTGAAAGCATCTTGAGTCGCCCATCCAAAAAGATGGAAAGCCTTGATCGACGAACGTACTTGGGCCAGGGATGACCCCCTAGAAGTGTCGGCAGCCGAATCACTATATCTTCACCATGGTCTCGATGAAAGATTTCACCTCCATAAAGAATCAGGCCAACAAAAAAACTTGACACAACAATATAAAATCATCAGATTTGAATAAATCGGATCTGCGAGGACAGAAAACTCTCCAACCTCATGGCACCGCCAAAAGAACAAAGAGAAAATTTATTTTCACAAACTATTATGATCACTAAACATTGACGAAGAACATAGATGTCTTGAAGATCCGAGCACCCCCCTTCCCCCACCTCTCAGCGCCAAGATGGCAGCCAGAGGCAAGGGGGCCTAAAGAAGAAAAAAATGTTCTAAACAGGATTCTAACCTGAGCTGCTTTGAGCTCGGCAAACAGCTCAGGACACCCCCTGCAGCCTAGCTGGCCCATGCACAGGGGGCTGCATGGGCGAGGGTTGTTTCTACGTCGCGTATTGTGGGATATAAATGGTGAGTAGTGGGATGGCTCAGTAGGTATGTTCCTTCAATGCGCGTTGTACATTCCTGTAGTAGAGGGTTTTCCCCCTTTTTCATTTTCTTTCGTTTATACTTATTAGGTTTTATTTGTTGTTCCATCGGTTTACTTCAATTTTCCATTACTTCTTCATTTTGCTCTATTCTTTTAGTTATTTCAGTGGTGTTTTCGGGTTTTCGCTGTAGGTTCGTGTAGGTTTGGGTTTTCTTTTTCTTATTCAGTTTCTTTTTCTTTTTTCCTTGGTTTTATATGTTTTTCACCGGTTTTCTTTAGTTTTCCTTTTTTGGGTTTATCATTCGTTATATTGATTTTTATTTCTTTCTTTCTTTGTTATACTTTGGTTTTATTTGTTTCTTTCTTGGTTTCATATGTTTCGTTCAGTTTTGTTGGCTTTTTGTTTTTGTGTCTTTGTCATTTTTTGTCACACATGACTTCTTTCTTTTAGTACACAATTTGTTAGAGCACATGCGAAAACATTTTATGATTCACTTTATACATTTTTCAAATGCATGTACATTTTTTAAAATACATGTTTGAATACATAGTAATATTTTTCCCAAATACTCTTTTTTATGGAAGTACACATTTTTTTAGCCTACAGGACCACCTTTTTTTACATTGTGTAAATATTTTTTAAATGTCCCAAACATGTTTTTCAATCGGTGGATTTTTTAAATTCCATGTACATTTTTTAATGGCATTCCCTACTATCCATATTACTTGTCGCTAAAACGAATGTATCTAGATGTATTTGCGTGTTAAATACATCCATTCGAGTGACAAGTAATATGGATTGGGAGGAGTACAGTTTTTTTTATACAATGCAAAACTTTTTTTATGTTGTATATATTTTTTTGACAGTGTCAGGAACCATTTTGGAAACTCGTGAACATTTTTCTGAAGATACAAAACATTTTTAATATATTTTATACAAATATTTTTAAAGGGCACATACTTTTTTGAAACACGCGACATTTTTTATTGAACCAACATTTTCCTACACATGATTACTATTTTTATTTACATGTTTAACATTTTCAATGTGTGATTAACATTTTTAAAATTCTTATGTAAAGTTCTTTTTGTATTATATATATATATAATATTATGAAATATAAACAAAAGTAAACAAGGAAAAAGGAAAATAAAAATGTGAAGACAAACGAAAATACACGCATGAGGTCATCATGATGCAACAACTGGTTACTAGGGCGGCCCAGTTCCCGCACCATGCAGTGAGCCGTTCGTAGGCATCACAGCGGGCGGCACATGGTGGCGCCCCAACGAGGGTTATACAGGAGGTCCCCAAACGAAGCACACTTTCTGTGTCTGAAACTAGGACGGGCCTCTTCTACAATGTTTGTTGATTGTTCAAATAGGTATTACATGGGCCTTCCCTCGGAGTGGACACGACCGAAAGCAATGACCCACACTACCACACGCTTGTAACCAAAAGGTTAAAATACTACTATAAAAGAAGAAAAATGCTAAAAACATGCCAAAATTCCCATTACAAAATTTGTTAAAACTCTTCTAAACAAAAGGTAATCGACAACAACGATAAAAGCTACACCATCGATCATGCCACATAATGTTAGATCATTGTTTTTGGAATTTTAGTTAGTTTAAAATTGGATCTTTTATAGCAAAAGGAAAAAAGGGGAGGGGTGGGGGGGGGGGGACGCATCCGACAGCGAATACCAAACATTTATTGGTTGAACTGGATTCGTTGGTGTTCACAATCTCAACAGTACTATAAAAGAAGGAAAATGGTAAAAAAAAATGCCAAAGTTTTCATTAAAAATATGTTAAAACTCTTCTAAACAAAAGGTTATAAAAACAAAACAAAAGAAAATCAACAACAACGATAAACGACGCACCATCAATCACGCCACAAAATGTTAGATTATTTTTTTCTTGGAATTTTAGTTAGATTAAAGTTGGATCTTCTATAAAGCAAGAGAGTAAAAAAAAGGGACAAATCCCACAGTGAATTACACCAAACATTTCAGCGGTTGAACTGGATTCAATGGTGTTCACAATCAGATTGAATCTCAATTCATATATCGGCTTTAAACTTTAAATGTTAGACGCACAATGTCTCAACATTTTCAGTCCCCTTCTGAATTTCATTTTTGTATCTGATCCCTAGGCGGTATAGAAGATCCAAACATTTTTCATTTTAGTTAGACTAGCACACATGCCCGTGCCTTGCAACGAGATAATAAAATTATATGCATCTGACTCGATATAAGAATGGATCAAGACCCCCACATGTCCGTATTCTCTAGGTCAACACGACACCCTTTAATTAGAGCCAAACAACTATATTCTCTTTTGTTGGAATATGCCCAAAATTTCCTTCAATTATAGATAACCAGCACATTTTGTTTTATTTGCACATGGAAGCTACCAAACGTTAATAATTTATGGTGTCCCTTATTCTTGACAAACCGACTTAGCTCGATATGTCGGATGCAGCGCAGGCCAAGTATGGGAGTGATCGAACTCACGACCTCAAAGACCCGACCACATGTTGCTAGCCACTCAAACAAACGCGTCCTCCAATGGTCAGCGTGAATATTTAAGAATATAAAGCAATGTCACATTTGAAACATTTTGTTCATTTTCTGAACTTTTCAAAAAATGATAACTATGAATTGCTTAATATACTTGGCAACATGCACAATTAAAAAAAACCATACACTTAAAAAGACACGAACAAAAAATTTGAATGGAACATTTTTTAAATTCATAAACATTTCTTAAAACATGAAGCTGTTTATAAAAAATACGAAGATTTTTTCATTTGTGAACAAGTTTTGGAAATGGGAATATGTTTTGAACGTTCAGAAGTAAAATATAGAAAATGTGCTTTCAATGCAAAAAATATTTTCAATTTTTGAACATTCACTAAAACAATAATATTTTTCAAGTTTGTAACATTTTCTAAATGCAGTTTTTAAATCTTGAACAAAATTGGAAAAACCAAAACATTTTTTTAATTGTAACAATCAAATTTTTAAAATTGCAAACATTTTTAAAATAGGAACACAATTTAGAATCCATAACATGAACTTCGTAATATACTTGGCAGCATGAACAATTTTCTAAATTACGAATATTTTTTTTTAACTTCCATACATTTTTGAAAAATAAACAAGAAAAAAAGTTTAAACGGAGTATTTCTTGAAATTCACAAAAATTTCTTTAAAACATGAACCTTTTTAAAAATACAACCATTTTTTAAGTTTTGAACAAATTTTGAAAACAGGAACATATTTTGAACATTCAGAAGAATTTTAGAAAATTTGTTTCTTTAATGTAAACATTATTTTCAATTTATGAACATATCGGTAAACCACGAATATTTTTCAAATGTGACACATTTTTCAAATGCATTTTCTTAAATATTGAGCAATTCTAAAAAATACACACATTTCAAAAAAATGGGATTAATTTTTCAAATTCTGAAAATTTTGAACGACAAAAAAATCCCAAACATTTTCTAAAATATGAACACATTTTTGGAATTCGAAATTTTTGCCGAAAAGTTGAATAAGTGAAATTCCGAATTTTTTGAAAATTTCGAATTTCAGAAAAAAGGAAAAATAAACTTGAAATAGGAAAAATAAAAAAGAAACGGAAAATAAAAAGAGAGAAACAGAAGAAGAAAAATAGAAACAAAACATAGAGAAAATGGGCGGCCCAGTCTTGACGTCTTGTGCGTACGTTAAACTATCTACCGCCTGGTGCGGGAAATAGGTTTACTTATTGCTGCGTGTGCAGGAGAAAATGGGCTGACCTTACTGGGTCGTAGCGTGGGCGTTATTCTAGACAAATCTCTTTCTTTTGCTAACATACGGACGTACAAAGGTTTAGTACCACCTCGTATAGAAAAAAGAAATCTTTTGGCGGTGAACGGATGAAATAATTGGAGAAACGCACATTGCTTTATAATAAAATAATAATAATAATAATAATAATAATAATATATAAAAGGTATAGGTATATATATATATAAATATAGATATAGATATAGATTAAAGTTGGATCTTCTGAATCTCATTTTTGTATCTGATCCCTAGGTGGAAATTAAACGACAAAGCAGCACCGGCAGTGGCCGGGCGCAAGTCGGATGCCAGTATGCAATCTTTCCTCGCCGAACGAGCAGTCCCTGTGAAGCTGCCGGGCGCGCTTTCCTCCGCGGGATCGTCGGTCGACGTACCTAGCAGCTAAGCTGCACAAGCTCAATCAATGAAGCATGCATGGATGTGACCATGGCTTCTCGCGTACGTGATGGCTTTGCATGAGAAAGAATGTGGTGAGGACCGACGCACAAAGCCCCGAATCCAGCTGCTCGTTGCCTCTTGCGTGCCCGCAGCACTGTTAGGCCAGGAAAGACGGATCCATCGGGCCTGCCTCTGCCCCTGCAACGTTTTCGGTGGCGGCTTTTGGTGCTCAGATCGGCGCGGATCGTGTGCCCTGCCTGCCTGCCCTCGTCATCACCACCGATAACATGCGCGGCTGGCCGGCCGCCAGCCTGCGTTGCGCCGAACAAACCCAACCACGATTGAATTAACCAGGGATGGTGATCCTGGTTTCCTTGGAACACAAGCTAAACAAACAGAGACTGGTCCGTACCCAAT
The DNA here is from genome assembly GCF_003073215.2 of Triticum urartu. Taxonomy (NCBI): domain Eukaryota; kingdom Viridiplantae; phylum Streptophyta; class Magnoliopsida; order Poales; family Poaceae; genus Triticum; species Triticum urartu. The sequence continues at coordinate 683,560,664 of NC_053024.1, forward strand.
GTGAACTCAATAATCTTTGGACGTGCATTATATCATGTCCTACTACCAATCAACAAACGGGCAGATGAAGGCCGTGAGATAGCCACCGCCTTCTCCTCCTCCAAGAAAAGCTAGGGTTTCTGCCTCTCATCGGTGTCACCGTAAGTCCGCCTCATCTTTGATGGCCCTAGGGTGTTGGGGGGGGGGGGGGGGGGGGGGGGTGGATCCTATCAAGAGCCGGCGGGAGGGTTCTGATTTTAGTCGTTCCTTTTCGTTTTGTTAGGAGTTGTGTCCTGTTCAGGAAGGTGAAACGGCGGCAGCTCCCTGAAGATGAAATAAAGGTCTTCCCGTCTGGCCCCCGTTCCGGCGATGTGTCTAGCATGGTTGGTGGGCGTGTGGCGGTGTGTCTCCGGCGGATCTATCTTTGGTGGATTTGCTCGGATCTCGTCGTTATTCGTCTATATTCGTGTGTCTTTGGGTTGGATCCTTCCCATCTACGTTATTATTCATTGACGGCGGTTGCTTCCTGATTGTATACTACAACAAGTTGTGCCCGACTCCGGCCATGGAGAGGCGATGATGGCGGCGCACCTTCGGCTAGGTGGTCTATGAATCTGAATGTAATTTTTGTTATTTCTGGTATTCGTTGTACTGCTATGATTGAAGATGAATAGATTGAAAGTTTTCTCTCAAAAAATAAACAACCCTATCATTATTTGATATTTTCTCCTTTTAATCTACACTTTATTTTTTTTCTTCCTTGACGGCAGCTAAGATATTTCAGTTTTTTTAATAAGTTTGAGCGACAACCGCGATCGATCTTGCACCGGCAAGAAGTTGATGAACACACAAAATCGTCGTGAGTCTGCGGCAAGGTTGTAAGCGAGTCCACCCGGCAATGTCTAAAACAAGTCCTTATGACGATTTCAAACCAGGTTATTCCCTTCCATTGACACGGAAATTACAAGCTCTTACAAGACGAGCCTGCCTTAGCGAAATCGACGAGTCCACTACATCAACATCGATCTGACGAGAAGGGACGGAGTGGGAAGGCCATGAAGCTGTTTAGATAGATGGCGACCCAAGTCAGCAAACACAAGCGCGAGCATGGCACACATGCTCCACCCGGCTTGCCAACGCAATTTGCACCACACGAATTGACTGAAGTCTCTCCCGCAAAAAAAGAAAAGAAAAAAAGAATTGACTCAAGTCTAGAGTTCAGTTTCATAAGTACAAAATTTGGCTTCAATGGCGCCTTGATTGTTTTGTACAAGAAACTTATGGATGTATGGCAAGATGTAAGTCTATATTTCATTGCATGGCCCTCGAGCATCTTTGTTGAATCCTTGGGCTTTGGAAGACCAAGCCCTTGAGAAACAAATATGATGATTTGGTCCTCACGAGTGGTAATCAGAAAAATCTTATGTCTCGGATGGCGTAAAATCTAATTCTTATCTTTTGGGCCCGCAAGCAAAATCTAATATATCAAGGTTTTCCTCACAGCTCGGGAGAAACCGATAAGAAAAAGAAGCCGGTTTTAAAAATAGCATAGATAATAATGATTTGGCCAAAGTAGACTTCAAGGGAAACACTCCGTTATGAAATAAGGATAGGATGTATTTCAGGACAAGAGGTTTTTTTTTAGAGAAAAGAAGAATCTACTTCAATAATGTGCCCTTGGCTGCATGCATCATCCAAAGCAGAGGGCAGGGATTATCCCTCCTTTTTGAAGAAAAAAAGAGGTATATTCTTAGTCACGACATTTTGTTTTTAAGATTAGCAAGGCACCTGTTAAATTTCATTGTAGAAGAAGAAGCCCACAACATCACGACAATGCAGAGATGACACGAACTGGCCACCATATGCATCAATTCTATACAAATAGATTATGTCATCTCCACATGCAATAGGACGTCGATGCATTGTAGGAAGATAAGAATAATTAGTGAGTGGTAAGAAGTCAGCCGAGAGGATGATTAAGATGACATATAACCACAACACTAGAAATGAAATATGCCGGAAATCCAACTCCATGCCCAGGCTCATGTGCTCCCGATAAGAAAAAATCAAAACAAATACTAAAAAAATATATATTAAAATCCAATTTTTTCTGTGTCGTAGATACTTTGATGCGTGAGGCCTGCTTCAAATTTCAACTCATTTGAACATCTGAACAGCTCTCAGCAAAAAAGACAAATCAGGTTAGAACAGTGCGTGAACAGTAAACTTTTTTACAGACCCTGAATTTGTCCTTTTTGACAAGAGCTGCTCAGATGTCTAAATGAGTTGAAATTTGAAGCAGATCTCATGCATCAAATTATCTACCACACAAAAAAATTTGGATCTTTTCTAGTATTTGTTTTGATTTTTTTTCTCAGCACGGGTGCAGATGAGCCGGGGAGCAGAAACTCCGCGTCCGAAATATATCCATTTGTCACAAAAGTAAATTTATTGAAATGAATCAACTAAAATTAAAGCACGGTGCATTTAGAGGTTAAGACAGCAAGAAAAATAACATTCGTAAGGACCCATCACACACGCCAAAGCCATAATAAAATACATGCATCTAATCATCAGTTTATTCAATTTATTTTGGCAGTGACTACTCAATTATATTATAATAAAGCGATCAGTAGGAAAAAGATGGAACAAAATTATGTTGAAATATATATTTGTATATCATGGTGGCTCTCAATCCAAATTATTACAGTGCGGCTGATTCTGTTTATTTATCTTTTACATTAATATGGTCGGAAAAGAAATCACCACGTTCGTCGACATAGGATGAAATATATTTTGCACAGATGTGGAGATAACAACGTTGTACAACTGTAGTTGAACCAAGATGTTTATGAAAAATACATAGCAGATAAAACTCTAGATTGATATGATAAAGATAACAAGTTTACTTAATAACTCATACTACATAAAATTCTTACTAGGTGAAGAATATAAGCATACTATAGGTATAAAATTGGGGTTCTGAATAAGAAATAAAATACAATTGGCTAATATTATTTTCACTCCATATGAAATTCATTATATATATATACATATATTGTTACTATTCATCACCCAGGGTGCAGAATAAATTATTCTTCACCCGAGGTAATCTTACGATCGCTTCCTAAATAAATTACGTTTACAATATAAATAGTTACATGCATATTAATTAAATATGTAAAATTTGGTATAACAAATAGGTTCTAAGACCAGAAAAATCACATTTTATGTACGTTTTACACTATGTTCTTACATTCGTAATTTTATATAACATAAAATAATTTTTACAGCGAGTACATATTTTCTTACGTTCTCTTTCTATGTATGAAATAAGACAAAATTCACGAAAAGTAAAAATACGTTGCATTGATGTCAAATTAGAGAAGGGGTGAGGAATAACTATTCCTCACCCAGAATGACGAATAGCGCTATATAGTAACGCTAAACTAAGCGTGAGTGTAGAATAGCTTATTCTACACCACAGTAACAGTACATACAAAATATAGTAACACAGTCAAAATATAGTAATTGTTGTAAAGATGTAGTAAATTACAAAGTTGGGTAGTGAAAAAAATATTTTCAGAATTACTACATTTTATACACCATTTTACTAGATATATATAATTAATATAGTTGGTGATTCATATAATGAGTGGAAATATATAAAATACAAGATGATACACAGCAGCATGGACATGATTAGCATGAATAAGCTTTAAAGAGAGTGAGTCAGAGAGAATATTTAATCTAAAAATTGTCAATATACTACAAACCATAAGTGGTGATAGTAAGGTAAGCATCTATGGATACCTATCTAGGTAGGCAGCATATTGCATTGATAGAGAAAGGCATCAAATAATGCAGCCAATCATCGACTTGCGCGGGAGAAGAGAACTTTAAATATGCAATGTTCATGTATATATGTAATTCTTGGTGATGTATCCCTCAAACACATATGGCTGCAATGATACAAAACGGGGAGGAGGAGGAGTGGATCAAAGAGGGGGAAACAAAAATCTGTATCAAACCCCATATATTGCCTTCATATATTGTCTTGCATCAATCTTTCAACCTCACACAACCAGGAATTTGTTTAACAATATAATGCACTAGAATGTATCATTGTGACTTCAGTTTTGATCATAATCTATGTATATGACATATAATTCATGGCCTATTTAACCAAATAATAGTTTATTGGGAAATCATATAGTGGATAGAGGAAATAATCAAAAAGGGTTATTCTAGCTGCGTAATTGCTCGGGTAACCCTGCTAGTTCTACATGACTACGACAACATGCAACAACACAAACAGGGCCTGATCCTATGCACTTAATACAAGATTAGTTCCAACACTTATGTGATGCCTACATATTACCAAATGTTTCGCTGAAGCTAGTTTTTCTTAGTCAATCTACTAAAGTTGGGGCTTCCACTAAATCAAAATGATATGAAGAAGACAATGGAACATTCTCTCGGTGGTGAAAAGTTTGTTCGGAATGAATGAAACTATAATGCCAAATACAGAACATGATGTATAGCTAGCGGTGGATAAGAAACCACATGACAAATATGGATACCTTATGCTCTCTCCATCACATAAATTTCCTCCTTCAACAAATAAAGCCAAAGCTTTGAGTCATTGGTATTGATGAATATTTCTTGATTCATTTGGCATTTGAAAGCCGCGGTGCCTTTGCTTTTTCTACAATTGATATATCTTCCATTGGATCTAGCACAACCACACAGTTTGCAATCGAGAGCATGTCATCTTGCTTCGATTCCTACAACTCTTCGGCCAATTTTGTAGATAGTTTCTTCCAAAACTCCATGTAGTCCACGAGTACCATACTGGCTTGGCTCTTCTTCCTATTTTTCATAGGCACTACTCTCTTTTCTCCAGAGTTAGTTGATGTTCCAACTTCAGCTTGATCTCTTCTTGATGCCCCTTGGCCTTGTAAATCATAAGAGGACATACCATTATCAAGACTAGTAGAGGAAAAGGGGTTTAAATCATTGGTAAAGGAATCCAAAGGAGAAATGGCATAGCTTGTTACATTTTCTTGCAAAATTGATACAAAGTTGAAGTCTCCTGAAGCAACACTTCTTGCTCCAAAAAAGAAACATATCAACATATTAGTTCAAATGAAGGGGAAAAAAGAGTCACACAAACATCAACTCAATCTACACTAACTAGAGTAGAAATCCATATGCTTGATGCAAGAGGAAAGAAATGTATGGTGTTGTTAATTAAATGCTCTAAACTCATTAATTTGCATATTCCCACTAAAGGAAAAAAACATCTCAAATTGTTTAGTTCCTTGACCTATTTCTCCTTGGTTGCAAATTAAGATGATCTACATACAAACCAAAGTAACAACATCCTTGTTTGGAATAATTAACTACTAGTTATTTATAATCGAACAGGTTGTAAACTATCCATGATGTTGTTGATGATGTATCATTGTGTTTTAGTGGGTAATTAATCCCACATGGTTCGAAATCCTAGAACATAATGGAGGGATTTCTGGAACAAATTTCCACCAGAAAATAGAAGTATCTCAACAATCTCACAACACTACTGGGAAAGGCTTATAGGTGGCCTCAAATTAGTGGCGGGCATGGCTAGGGACCCGCCACTGCTATTTTGGACAAGTAATAGTGGCGGGAAACAAAAAGACCCCGCCACTCGTGTCGCAGAGCAGTGGTGGGCGGATATTTCAACTTGCCACAAGTAAACTCTTCCAAATTTGGACACATGATGAAAGCTACCAGTGGTGGCGCCAAAAAGGACCCGCCACTAGTTTAACATGCAACTGTGGTAGGCAAAACATATGCCTGCCACAGATAAATTGTGGTAACCCGCATCAAAATAAATTCTAAATATCTTGAAGTCTACTGTGGCGAACCCTAATAGACGCCCGCCACACATAAGTTAGGTCCAAAATATCCAAAGAAAACCATATGTACTAAACTTAGAGTAGGCTCAAATTTGAAGGGGGTCCAAAAATTCCTAAGGAAATCGTATTTACTAAACCTATCATAGCTTGTTTGTCCGCTACTTCATGGGAGAGTGTCCGATTTGTATACGATGTGCATCTAGTTTTTTTCCATAACAATCTCAAATTTTTAACACACCCTACATGTGCCCAATGAAGACACCATGCTAAATTTCATTCCTTTTCGAGCTCATTTCCATGCTCAAAGCTTTTTGCCCTTTTTAGTTGCCAGAAAGTCAATTCATGACGCGAAAATAGAAAACCAACTCAAAAAGTGGCAAATATTGAGCATGGGCCTTCCAATAGTGTATATTACCCGTGGAAAAAGTTTGAAGTTGAAATAATTTTTAAAAAATGTGTGTAAGGCGGCGGTTTTTGTTTGAAACCCTTACACTTGGTGGCAAAGTGTTCGGTTTGTACACAACGTGACCAACTTTTTGCCGTCATGATCTCAAATTTGTACCACAACCTATATGTATACAATGAAGACAACATGCAAAGTTTCATCCCTTTCCGAGCTTGTTTGCACGCTCAATTTTTTTGCTCTTTTTAGTTACCGGAAAATCAATTAATGCTGCAAAAATGGCAAACCAACTCAAAAAGTGGCAAATTTTGAGCATGTGGCTTCCAATAGTGTCTGTTACTCATGGAAAAAGTTTGAAGTTTAAAGTATTAAAAAATGAATTGTGTGTGTATGGAGATGGTTTTCGTTTGAAACCCTTACGATTGGTGGGAGAGTGTCCGATTTGAACACAATATGCATCAAGTTTTTGCCGAAACGATCTCAATTTTTTACCACACCCTATAGGTGTCCAATGAAGAAACCATGCAAAGTTTCATCCCTTCCGAGCTCATTTGTACACTCAAAGCATTTTTCCCCTTTTAGTTGCCGAAAAGTCAATTAATGCGGGAGAAATAGCAAACCAACTCAAAAAGTTACAAATTTTTAGCATGGGGCTTCCGGTAGTGTCTATTACTGATGGAAAAAGTTTGAAGTTGAAACACTGTTAAAAAAATCGTCCGATACAACGATTTATCACTACTTGGGGGCTGACTAATAAGATTATGCCTTATCTTCACCATTTATCATTTGGGCCGATTTATCTCTCTGACAAGCGATATGTCGGGAATATACTGATAAATCGGGCCTATTCCTAGCACTATGTTTGCAAAAACTTTGTTTATTTGTGTTTTGTGGAACTTGTTATGCAATATGTACTACTGTCCTATTTTGTTTGTCATTATATGAGGATTCAAATGATTGGAATCATGGTAACTCTTCTGTCCAATATTTTTTTGGTGTTGAATATAGCATATTTTAGTGTTGAGGACCTAGGATTTTCAAAAAATGGCCGATTAATAGTCGACCAATAAAATCGATTAATCGGTCGATTTCCGATATCTCTAATCCCCAGTAGACCGAGACGCTAACGATAAGCAATATCCTCAACATTGAGTTGAAATAATTTTTAAAAATTGAGTTGTGTGTCTAGGGCGGCGGTTTTCATTCGAAACCCTTACAGTTGGTGGGAGAGTGTCCGGTTTGTACATTACGTGCATCAAGTTTTTGCCGTAACAATCTCGATTTTTTTACCACAACCTATAGGTGTCCAATGAAGACACCATGCAAAGTTTCATCGCTTTTCGAGCTTGTTTGCAGGCTCAAAGATTTTTGCCATGTTCAGTTGTCGAAAGTCAATTAATATCGCAAAAATTGCAAACTAACTCAAAAGGTGGCAAATTTTGAACATGGGGCTCTGGATGTTGTGTACTAATCATAGAAAAGGTTTGAGGTTAAATTGGTTTAAAAAGGGATTTCTATTTCAGTGCCCCTCTTCCCTTAGTCCTCAGTTTTTCCCATGCTCTAAGCCAGTCCTCACTTTTCCCCTCCACGGCGCGGCCCACCCTCGCAAGAGCCTAAACGGGGGTTTGTCGTCGGGTCAAAGCCTTTGACAGTTACTGGGCATGGTTTTACTCGTGGGACACCCCTGTTAGCGGTTGCCCGCTGATACGCCTACAACGTATCTACTTTTCCTAACGCTTTTCCTCTTGTTTTGGACTCTAATTTGCCTGATTTGAATGAAACTAACCCCGGACTGACGCTGTTTTCAACAGAACTACCATGATGTTGTTTTGTGCAGAAATAGAAGTTCTCGGAATGAAACGAAACTTTGTGAGGATTTTTTATATCAATAATAAGAATTTCTGGAGCCAAGACCTGCCGGAGAGGGGCACCTGGGTGCGCACAACCCACCAGGGTGCGCCCCCCTCTCCTGGCACGCCCAGGTGGGTTGTCCCCACCCGGTGGCCCCGCAGACCCTGAAACCGATGCTATAAAATCATATTTTTCCAAAAAAAGTCAGGTAGAAAGAATTATCGTGGTCCACGAGATGGAGCCGCCGCCAAGCCCTATTCTTCCTCGCGAGGGCATATCTAGAGTCTATTTGGGGCTCCAGAGAGGGGGATCTTCGTTCTTCATCATCACCAACCCATCTCCATCGCCAATTCCATGATGCTCCCCACTGGGAGTGAGTAATTCCTTCGTAGGCTCGCTAGTCGGTGAGGAGTTGGATGAGATTCATCATGTAATCGTGTTAGTACTTTTGTTAGGGCTTGATCCCTAGTATCCACTATGTTCCTAGATTGATGTTGCTATGACTTTGCTATGCTTAATGCTTGTCACTTTGGGCCCAGGTGCCATGAACTCAGATCTGAACCATTTATGTTATCATCATTATATCCATGTTTTAGATCCGATCTTGCAAGTTACAGTCACCTACTACGTGTTATGATCCGGCAACCCCGGAGTGGAAACAACCGGGTCCACTTTTGGTGATGACCGTAGTTTGAGGAGTTCATGTATTCACTATGTGTTAATGCTTTGTTCCAGTTCTCTATTAAAAGGAGGCCTTAATATCCCTTAGTTTCCAATATGGACCCCGCTGCCACGAGAGGGTAGGCCAAAAGATGTCATGCAAGTTCTTTTAATAAAGCACGTATGACTATTTACGGAATACATGCCTACATTATATTGATGAACTGGAGCTAGTGCTGTATCGCCCTAGGTTATAACTGTCACATGATGAATATCATCCAACAAGCCACCGATCCAATGCCTACGAATTTATCTTATATTGTTTCTGCTAAGTTATTACTGCTATCATCACTGTTACACTTGCTACAAAATTACTGGTATCATTGTTACTGTTACTATTGCTGCTGTCACTACTATCAAAACTATCAAACTACTTTGCTACTGATCACTTTGCTGCAGATAATTAATCTCCAGGTGTGGTTGAATTGACAACTCAGCTGCTAACACCTTCAAATATTCTTTGGCTCCCCTTCTGTGCAATCTATAAATTTGGGTTGAATACTCTACCCTCGAAAACTGTTGCGATCCCTATACTTGTGGGTTATCAAGACCTTTTTCTGGCGCTGTTGCCGGGGAGCATAGCTATATTTGTTGAGTCACTTGGGATTATTATCATATTATCACTATGAAGAATCTGAAGGATCCTAAGACTAAGATATTTCCCTCAAGGATGAGGGGAGGTAAGGAACTGCCATCCAGTCTACTTTAGATTCACCTTCTGTTATGAATAAACTTGCAACACCACCACATGCTATTAATTCTGATATGCCGCAAGTTATTGATGATGCTACTTCTACTATGAATGATGCTTATGATGATGCTAGTACCTTGCTTGATAATGCCGATGTGCCACTTGGTGAATTTCTTGATAAACAAATTGCTAGAGTTATACAACATGATGTTGTTGAATCTGATGATGAGCTTGAAACTGAAACTCCTGAAACACCTGCTAGAACTAGCCTTACTAGATATGAATTGCCTAAGGTACCGGAAGGTTATGTTATGAGTGAAGAAACAACTAGAGATATTCTTGTTTGCAATGATAGAGATGATCTAGAGAAATTAATACACAAGTATAAAGAAAAATCTCTGAATGCTAGAATGAAGTGTGATCCTAAGTTTGCTGCTTCACCTATCTTTATTTATGATAAGGATTATGAATTCTCTATCTACCCAGAGTTAATTACTTTGGTTGAATCTGATCCTTTCCATGGTTATGAAACTGAAACTGTTGTGGCACATCTTACTAAGTTGAATGATATAGCCACCCTTTTACTCATGATGATAAAACTCGCTATTACTTTATTCTCAAATTATTTCCTTTCTCATTAAAGGGTGATGCTAAAGCTTGGTACAATACTCTTGCTCCTGGTTGTGTGCGTAGTCCCCAGGATATGATTTATTACTTCTCTGGAAAAAAATCCTGCTCATAAGCAACAAGCTGCCTTATAGGAAATATTTAACTTTGTGCAAACTAAAGAAGAGAGTCTCCCACAAGCTTGGGGGAGGCCTTGCTAGTTACTTAATGCTTTGCCTGATCATCCTCTTAAGAAAAATGAAATACTTGATATCTTCTATAATGGACTAATCGACGCTTCTAGGGACTTCCTAGATAGTTGTGCTGGTTGTGTTTTTAGGGAACAAACTATTGGACAAGCTGAAGAATTGTTGAATAACATATTGAAAAATTATGATGACTCGACTATTCCTGAACCACCGGCTAAACCCACTTCGAAGAAGAGGGGTATATTATATATCAGTCCTGAAGATATGCAAGAGGCAAAGAAATCTATGATGGAAAAAGGTATTAAAGATGAGGATGTTAAAATTTTACCTCCTATTGAAGAAATACATGGGTTTAATACACCACCACTGCCTAAGGTGGTAGAGGTAAATTCTCTTATGAAGTTGAATGATAATGACAATCCTCACAATATGCATCCTAGTCAATGCCTTTATGAGTTTGAAAACTACATTAGAAAACAAGATCACTTCAATGCAAATGTTATGAAACAACTAACATATAATTCTGATATGCTCGCTTGAGTGACTTGTTATTTATAATCTCAAATGATGTTAGAGGTGTTGGAAAACATGCTTCTATGGTTCAAACTCAGTTAGAACAAGTTGCTAAATCACAAAGAGAATTGCTTGATGAAATGAATAATAATATGCATGACTTTGTTGTTAGAGTTGCAACTAGAGGAGGTAAAATGAATCGGGAACCACTTTATCCTGAGGGACACACAAAAATAATTGAACAAGATTCACAAAGAAATAACACTAGTGCACCTAGTCCTTCTAGAAAGAAAAAGAAAAAGAAAAATGATAGGACTTTGCATACTTCTAGTGAACCCAAAGTGGAAAAACCTCCTGATAATGATAATGAAACTTGTATCTCTGATGCTGAAACTCAGTCTGGTAATGAACACTCACCTAGTGATAATGAAAAAGATAATGCTGATGTTCATGAAGACACTCAACCAAATAATAAAGAACCAGACAATGATGTTGAGATAGAACCACCAGTTGATCTTGATAACGCACAACCTAAGAATAAAAGATATGACAAAAGAGACTTTGTTGCTAGAAAACACGGTAAAGAAAGAGAACTGTGGGTTCAAAATCCTATGCCTTTTCCACCCAAGTCAACTAAAAAGAATGATGATGAAGAATTTGAACGCTTTGCTGAAATGCTGAGGCCAGTCTTTTGTGTACTCGCTTGACTGATATCTTGAAAATGCCTCCTTATGCAAAGTACATGAAAGACATCATCACAAATAAGAGAAAAATACCGAAAGCTAAAATCTCCACTATGCTTTCTAATTATACCTTTAAAGATGGAGTACCTAAAAAACTTGGAGATCCGGGAATACCAACTATACCTTGCTCTATAAAAAGGAATTATGTGAAAACTGCTTTGTGTGATTTAGGAGCTGGTGTTAGTGTTATGCCTTTCTCTTTATATAAAAGACTTGACTTGAATAAAATCGCACCTACTGAAATATCTTTGCAAATGGATGACAAATCAGTTGCCATACCTATCGGTATTTGTGAGGATGTGCCCGTTGTTGTTGCTAATGTTACTATTTTGACTGACTTTGTTATACTTGAGATGCCCGAGGACGACAACATGTCAATTATCCTTGGTAGACCCTTCTTGAACACTGCAGAAACAGGGTTGTTATTGATTGCAATAAAATCAAGGTCACTTTTCATATCAATGGTAATGAGCATACGGTGCACTTTCCGAAGAAACAATTCCAAGTGAATGGTATTAATGTTATTGAAAAATCCCCGACAATCACTATTGGAAGTTTTCAAATACCTCTACCTACTGTCAAAAAGAAATATGAAATGCTTATTGTTGGGAAATGCATATCCCCATTGAGGTAACTTAGTGATTTATGAAAGTTTTTCGGTTTCATGCTAATCGAAAGTGGTTGTTAATAAGACCTGATCAACCTTATTAATGGATCATTTTTGAGCGGTATGAAGTTGATGAATTTAGTAAGCACTACCTTCTGTCCCTACCTTTTGTTTTATGTTTTTATTAGATAAATAAAATAAAATGCCATGTTTTGTATGTTTTCTGAATTTCCCGTGTAATAAAAAATGACCCAACAAATAAAACTTCTCAGAATGCCGTGAAAATTTTACACGATTTTTTCTGAATATTTCTAAATTTCTAGTGCTAATAATATCAAAGGAAGGTGCACCAGGTGGGCACAACCCACCTGGGCACGCCGGGACCCCCAAGCGCACCCTGGTGGGTTGTGGTCCCCATGTGGTCCCCCTCACTTACCTCTTCATCCCACATGATCACTTACCTCCAGAAAAAATCTCCATTGCTCTCTCTCCCGTGTTCTTGAGCTCAAACCCGTGGATTTCGATCTCTTTGCTCGAAACTCCATTTCCGAAACTGTTTTGGGGGATTGTTGCTTGGTATGTGACTCCATCGTTTGTCCAATTAGTTTTTGTTTTAGTGGTTTATACTTTGAATAATTAGCTACTCTTGGTGCTGCTGTAGATGTGCCTGCATGTTAAATTCTTAGAGTTCTAAGTAGTTTGAATGCTTGTTATGGCCTCTATGCATCCCTGTGAGTAGTTGCTATCAATCTTATAAAGTTTTGTTGACAAATTTTTGTCACCCCCAAAATTTTTATTTCCAGAAAATTGTACGCGGACATGATGAACCTATTTGGAAGGAGTTCTTCGAGGAGACGATCCTCGGGGGCATCCTTTAGTGACAGTTCTGCTCGCCGTTCTTATGTTGAACCAAGTGAAAGTTCCACACGAGATGCTGCCACCAAAACATGCGTATGGCCTTGCGACGAATATATGGTGCGTGTGGGCATTAAGGAGGAATTTGAGCAATATGTTCAAAATGTCGGCCTCGGTCCCTACCTTTCAGATAAGTGTGAACAATGCCAACTTCTCACTGAATCATTTGTCAAAGGATTTACATTTTTCCCTCATGAGTCTAGGGTGTCTTTTATGCTTTATGATAAACCATTTACTATTCCAGTGGAGAATTTTGCGCAAACTTCCATTTTGGGGTTCTCTTGATGAGCCACCCAGGGCTGAGTTCGAGTCTTTCTTGACTAGCCTTTTTTACGATGAAAATAGGGGGGGTGAGACAATGAAGAATAAAGAGCATTCACTTTCCCGCAATTCAGTATTTTGCATTATTTAATGGGAAATGCATAGTAGGAAAGCAAGACTGTAGCATACTTTGTGCGCTAGACTTGAGCGTCATTCGCATCGGTCTCACTGGTGAAAGGAATTATAACCTTGGAGCAATTGTTGCACGCAGACTCCAGCATAATGCTAATAGTGGCTGGTTCTATGGTGGAATTTATGCCACGCGTTTAGCACGAGGGCTGCGTGTTTCACCTTTGCCCTTTGATCCTATCCTACCCACGCGGTACTTAGATTTTGAAACTTTAAAAGAACATAAGATCCTTAAGGGAAAGGTTGACAATTTCACTTAAAATCTAATGTTTAACCAAACATATGTTCTGCACACATATTTATTGCGGGGGCGTCTCTCCGGACTGTTGTCAACGTCCCATGCAGAGTTATCCGCGAGGGAGCCTTTCCCCTTCTTGGGCGCCTCCGCCTCCAAAATTGTGGAGGCCCCTCTCTTCTTCTTCCCCCCATCAGGGGGAGAGTCGCTTACCTCCTCCTCCTCCTCCTCGTCGTCTTCGGCGGCGGGGGAACAGGTCTTGCCTTCAGACGTCACGTTCGAAGTGCCCTTGCGGCGGGGGCCACTCCGGACCCCCTTGGCCTTTCCTGTGGCCTTCTTCTCTAGTGCCTTATAAGGCGCCGGCTCCAGCATCTTCGCTAAACGTGTGATGACTCGTTCTTCAGGCAGGGGAGCCGGACACCGGATCTGCTTCGCCCTCTTCAACCAGTACTGAAAAAATGATGATAATAAAAGCTTAGATATCGTCCTTGAAACAAGCAAGTAGGGTATGTGTTGAAAATAACATACCTCGTTGGGGAGGTGATTTATGTCGTGACCACGGTCCGAATCCGTGGCCGGCGGTATCTCGTTGCCCTTGAAGAGCAACTTCCAGGCATCTTCATGAGTTGTTTCGAAGAGCCTCTCCAGGGTGTGGTGTTTTTTTGGGTTGAAATCCCATAGAGGGCGGCTTCGGCTCTGGCAGGGGAGGATCCGGTGCACCAGCATCACTTGAATTACGTCGACAAGCTTGATGTCCCTATCGATCATGCTTTGAATGTTTGCAGCGCAATCAGCTCGTCTGACGAACACCAGTTCGGGCTCTTCTCGACCCAGGAGGTGAGTCGCACGGGAGCGCCGGAGTTGAATTCGGCAGCCGCGGCCCAGGTGGCATCACGGGGTTCGGTAATGTAGAACCATTGTTTCTGCCATTCCTTGACAGACTCCACGAATGTTCCTTCTGGCCAAGAGACGTTGGTGAGCTTGCTCACCATGGCGCCCCTGCACTCTGTGTTCTGGCCATCCACCACATTCGGCTTCTGAAAGTGCAACTATCCCTGGGTGGTTTTGGTAATTCCTAACAACATATAACTCATTGAGCTAATGCTACTTAAATATAAACATTTCAGGAAAGCTCAATGATTGGCATGGCATGGATGAGAAAAGTGGATCGCTCAAAATTCTAAGGACAAAGAATTGGCTCAAGCTCAAAGCTCAGGACTCTACATCTTTTCATTTTAAGTGATCCAAGATTACATTGAGTCCATAGGAAAAGCCAATACTATTAAGAGGGGATAAGGTGTTGCCTAATGGCTTGCTTGCTCAAAGTTCTTAGTGATATGCTCCAAAGTCCTCAACTACTTTCTCACATCCACATATGTCCCAAACCAAAAGTCAAACTCGGCCCCACCGAAACTTCCTATCCGGCGCCACCGAGTTCAGTTGACATAGCCACTGCCAGAAACCCTAGTCTTTTCGGTCTCACCGATAGGGATCTCGATCTCACCGAGATGGGATTGTAATCTCTCTGTTTCCCTTCGTAACATTTCGGTCAAACCGAGATGAGCGATCGGTCCCACCGAGATTGCAATGTAAACTCTCTGTTTCCCTTCCGTAACGTTTCGGTCCAACCGAGATGAGCGAATCGGTCCCACCAAGTTTGCCTGACCAACTCTCTGTTAGTCCATTACCAAAATCGGTCTCACCGAGTTTGTGTAATCGGTATTACCGAGATTACTTTATGCCCTAACCCTAACAAAATCGGTCCCACCGAGTTGACATGTCGGTCCCACCAAAAATCCTAATGTTCACATTTTGAACTAAATCGGTCTGACCGAGTTTCATGATTCGGTCCCACCGAGTTTCGTGATTTGTGTGTAACGGTTAGATGTGTGGAGGCTATTTATACCCCTCCACCCACTCTTCATTCGTGGAGAGAGCCATCAGAACATGCCTACACTTCCAACATACATTTTATGAGAGAGAACCACCTACACTTGTGTTGACGTCAAGATATTCCACTCCAACCACATAAATCTTGATCTCTAGCCTTCTCCAAGTTGCTTTCCACTCAAATCATCTTTCCACCAAATCCAAATCCTGTGAGAGAGAGTTGAGTGTTGGGGATACTATCATTTGTAGCACAAGAGCAAGGAGTTCATCATCAACACACCATTTGTTACCTCTTGGAGAGTGGTGTCTCCTAGGTTGGTTAGGTGTCACTTGGGAGCCTCCGTCAAGATTGTGGAGTTGAACCAAGGAGTTTGTAAGGGCAAGGAGATCGCCTACTTTGTGAAGATCTACCCGAGTGAAGCAAGTCCTTCGTGGGCGATAGCCATGGTGGGATAGACAAGGTTGCTTCTTCATGGACCCTTTGTGGGTGGAGCCCTCCATGGACTCGCGGAACCGTTACCCTTCATTGGTTGAAGTCTCCATCAACGTGGATGTACGATAGCACCACCTATCGGAACCACGCCAAAAATCTTCGTTTCTCCAATTGCGTTTGCACACTCCAAACTTCTCCCTTTACCTTCATATGCAATTGTTTTACTTTCCGCTGCTATACTCTTAGAATTGCATGTGTAGGTTGATTGCTTGACTTGTGCTAAGTTACTAAAATCTGCCTAGAACTAAAATTGGGAAAAGGCTAGTTTTTTATTTGGTCAAGTTGTCTAATCACCCCCCCTCTAGACATACTTTTGATCCTACAAGTGGTATCAGAGCTTTGGTCTCCATTTGCTTTGATTTCCATAGCTTTTGGTGGTCATAGCCTTGGTTTCACAACCTAGGAGAGTATGGCATCTAGCGAGGGAAATTACCAGCGTAGAGGTCCTTACTCTGATGGTACAAATTTTGCTAGTTGGAAGCATAAGATGAAAATGCATATTCTTGGACATAACCCCGCCGTTTGGGCTATTGTGTGTATTGGCTTGCAAGGGGAATTCTTCGATGGGAGAGAACCAAACCGTGAAGCTACCACAGAAGAGTTGAAGATGCTACAATACAATGCTCAAGCTTGTGATATTCTCTTCAACGGATTATGCCCCGAAGAATTCAACAAAATCAGCCGTCTTGAGAATGCAAAGGAAATTTGGGATACTTTGATTGATATGCACGAAGGTACCGAATCTATCAAGGAATCCAAATTGGATGTGCTTCAAAGTCATCTTGGCAAGTTCAAAATGAAGGATGGTGAAGGCGTCGCTGAAATGTACTCTAGGCTTGCTCTCATCACAAATGAGATTGCCGGCTTAGGAAGTGAAGAGATGGCCGATAGATTCATCATTAAGAAGATCCTAAGAGCCTTGGATGGAAAATATGATACTGTGTGCACATTGATCCAAATGATGCCCAATTACAAAGATCTCAAGCCAATGGAAGTAATTGGAAGAATTTTTGCTCATGAGATGTCACTCAAGCATAAGGAAGAGCTTCACAACAAGTCAAGTGGTGCTTACAAAACCTCGTGTGATGCTCCCACATCATCAAGTGAGAAGCAAACCTTCAATGAATAATTGAGTCTAATGGTGAAGAACTTCAACAAGTTCTACAAGAGTAGAAGCAAGGAAAGAAGTTCCAAGTCAAGGTCCTACAATGACAAAAGATCTTCTAGTCGTGAGCATAATTGCTACAATTGTGGAAGACCCGGACACTACTCCAATGAATGTACGCCCCCCTACAAAAGAAGAGAAGACTCTCCCAAAAGAAGGAGTAGAAGAGAAGAATCGCCATCAAGAGAGAGAAGGAGTAGAGATGATCGTTATGAATGAAGACCCTCTCGAAGAAGCAAGGACTCAGAAAGGAAGGACAAGTCATCAAGGAGCTACACAAAAAGAAGACATCAAGCTCATGTTGGTGAATGGGTATCCGGTTCCGACTCTGACAATCACTCCGAAAGAAGTTATCACTCCGACTCCGAATATACTCAAGATGAAGGTGTTGCCGGACTAGCACTTGTGACAACCAACTCCTATGACATATTTGACTCAGCAAATGAAGGAATTGGGAGATGCTTCATGGCTAAAGGTCCAAAGGTAACACACCCCGAGTATGTTGATTTCAATAGTGATGAAGATGATTTGCTAGGAGATGATGATTTACTTGTTGACAACTCTAGTTATGAAAACTATGATGAGCTTGCTATTAATCATGATAATCAAGATAAAACGAATGACGATGATAAGAAGGAGATTGAGCGCCTAACTAAAGAACTAAACACTCTTAATTTAGCTCATGAAACTACCTTGGAAGATCATCGAGAACTTTTAAAGACTCATGATAAGCTATGCTTTGAAAAGCTCAACCTTGAGCAAGAACATGAGTTTTTAAAGGCAATCAATGATGATCTTAACAAGAAAAGTTCTTATATTTCCAAGAGTTTACTCTTGTCTACTTAGATGCCACAAGTTAAATCTAGCAACAAAAACAAGAAAAATTCTTCATCTAGTAGTAACAACAATCATGCTAAATCCAATGTTGTTGCTTCTAGTAGCTCTCTTGATTCCACTAATGATTCTCTTAGCCAAGTTACACTTGAGCAAGAAAATAGCTTATTGAAGGGAATTATAGAGAAAGGTGTTTACAAGAGCCTTGCCGAAAGTAAGCAATTTGAGGAAATTGTACGCAAGCAAGGAAGACACCGGAAGAATCAAGGTGTTGGTTTTGAACAAAAGTTCAATGCCAATGGAGTTGAGTGGGAAGAAGATCAATACCCCAAGACGAAGTTTGTTCCTCAACAAGAGAAGTATGATCTTACTCCTTTCAAAGGAACACAATCTCAAGATGATCTTCCACCAAAAGACCACAAGCAAAAAGGAAAGGACGATCTTCAAGAGGAGATTGATGCATTCGAGGAAGCACCTAAGGCCTTGGTCAAATGGATTCCCAAGACTACATCAAGTTCTACTTCAAGTACGACTACAACCCCAAGGATTCCCATCAAGATGGTGTGGATCCCGAAGAACAAGAGCTAGAGAGTTCTTGAGGGTGACTCCGCCAACCTACTTCACTCTTATCATTTTGGCAAGGACAAGTGCAAACAACTTTCATATCTTGCACTAGTTCAAGGAGTCACAAACCCTCTTATTGGTAAGAGAAGGGACAAGGTAACCTAATGCTTCCATGGACATCATCTTGTGTACACATCACTCTATGTCTATGGATATCCTTGTTTGTTCCTTGTGGGACTAACCCATGTAGGTATTGAAAGTGCAACTCACTCCAAAGGATTGCTCCGAATGATCTACATCAACATTGAGCATCCACATCTTCAACACCTACATGAAGTCATCATCGACAAAACCCAAGGTTAGTTGATCCCTCTTAGGGGGGATATCACATCTAGGGGGAGCTTTACTCTAATCAATTGAGTTAAAGCAACTCTAATGGTGTGAGTACAACAATGCTCTATGTAAAAGTGGTAACCCCACTTGTGCTTAAACGGTGAGTATGACCTATGATCAAATGTTCTCATTTGACTCCTAAGTCAATATACTCATATATAGATGACCTAGTCATCGCCAATTGCTTGATAGATGCTAGAGTGTCTGTGCATGCTTCGTCACATATTTCATTTGCCATTTTAATTGTGTGAGCATGTTGAATGCATATTTTTCTCATTCGAGGACATCCATTTGTTGCTTTGATTGTTTGGTTTTTTCTCTTTTGCCAAATGGATGGACAAGAATGCATAAGAACTCCCTCTAGCTATCTATGCTTTTCTCGTCTCAAACTCTATTCATGCTACATCACAAAGTTTGATCAAGTCAGATTCGAACCACTTTGTGTGAGGAGCACTCAGAGTTCCCGATTTGTCATAGACTTAAACTTCCAAAACCTCTTTGTGCATTTCGGTCTGACCAATTCATCCTTTTCGGTCCTATCGAGATCACTTAGTTGATCTAGGTTTTCAATCTCGGTGCAACCGATTAGAACCTTTCGGTCACACCGAACTGCAGTAACTGCCTGCAGTTTTGCATCTCAGTGCCACCGAGTTGTTCCACTCGGCCACACCGATAGGGTCAGGTTACATATACCGACGGGCCAAATTTTGGAAATTTTTACGAAACCCTTCGCCCGCGCATAACCTACTCTGCCTCTTCGGGTCTCCGGATCGTCTTCTCGCCGCCAGCGACCTCCCGCCGCTGGTCTCCGCCGCCGTCAACGGCAATCTGCTCTGCCATTGCCGCCGTGGCAAACACTCACCGCATTAGGGTAAGTGTTCGATCCCTTGTGCTGTATTTTTCACTCTGATTCCTAGCACAAGGACAATGCCATGTTTCTTGCCACGATTGAGATTCATCCATCCAGCTAAAACTTCCAGGTCTAGATTGATTCGAAAATTTTAGGGTTAGCTCTCCGTAGAACTCATCTCGGACCGACCGAACTGTAGAAATCGGTCTCACCGATTCGGCCTTGGCCATTGCACATGCGCTCTTTGGTCTGACCGAAACACGCAAATCGGTGTAACCAAGTTCAAGATTCTGTGAAACGCTAGCAATCTCGGTGCCACCGAACTGTGACTCGGCCCTACCGAGTTCACTAGTTTAGGTTCCTAGTGTTGCTTTGGTATCACCGAGTTTGTCAATTCGGTAGCTCTGAGATCACTTCTGCAGAGAACTAAAACTAAACTTTTTGACTCAATTGTTTTGCAAAACTCTTGTACTTTGTGATGCTCATCTTCTCTACCTCATCTATAATCTATTCACAGGGTCTACTGACAGTCTGCCTGCAAGATGTCTGATCAAAGTGACAGCCGGAACAAGTCTGAACAGCAGGTGCAGATGAGTGAGGGTTCTGATCCCCCTAGCAGCTATGATGAGGGCAGCAGGAGCACACAAAGTAACTTGCCAAAGGCAGCTACTAGGACAAGGAAGAAGAAAACTTTTGATTCAGAGGATGAAGATTATGTGGCTGTTAAGGATGAGGCCACTTCAAAGAAAAAGGTGCTGAAAAATGAGTATGGCTCAGCTGCCACAGTTAAGCCAGGGATGCATAAGAAGGCACCAGCGAAAAGAGTTCCCATGTCTAAGGCCAGAGCATCCACTGCTGAAACCTCCAAGCCAACTAAAGAGGCAGTTGGAGAAGGGAAGAAAAGGAAGGAAAGGGTCAAGAAGACCACTGCCAGAGTGCTTGGTAGATCATCAATAATGAGAGGCTTAGATGAAGAGGAAGAGGATGCTGCACTAGCACCCAAAGCACAATAGCTCATGGGAGATGCAATCAGATCAGGGGCTACTCCATCTAAGCCAAAAATTGCTCCCAAGGCTACTGCTCCAGCTCAGAAGCCTAAACCCGAGAGAAGCACTAGAAACATTCCTGCTGAGGAGAAAAACAAGGCCCAGTGCCTGAAGCTGCTGAAGAAGAAGAAGATGACTCAGTTGTGTTGAGGAAGCTGAAGCCCAAGATCCCTGACCACAATGATACAGACCCTGTGGCAGAAAACATGAAAATCAGGAAGGATGCAGGACTGAGGTTATGGAGACAGTCTGATCCATATGCTGTCAGGAGGAGGACTACTTTGGACTACAGGTTTCACACCAAGGAACAACAAGACTCTTATGAGACAATCCTACTTGACAAAAATCCCATTGTGTGTGACATGAGATGGGTTAACTGGGAGTACATCCAGGAGAATGAAGATCACTATGCAGGTGTATATGACAGCTTCAAGGCATGTGGAGTTGATACCTTTGTGGCCCAGAAGCTCACCAAGTGGAATGACGAGTTGATCATGTAGTTCTACTCCACTGCCCATTTCTATCCAGATGGGAAGATCATTTGGATGTCTGAGGGTATCAGGTACTAGTCCACAGTTGATGAATGCGCTAAGCTGATCAATGCCCTTGAAGATGACTTGGATGTATATGCTGAGAAGAAGAAAGACCACAACACAATGGCCAACATGTACAAAGAGATCCCAGATGCTGCTTTGGATACTCACAAGTTTGGATCTGTCCACTACTTGTTGTCTAGTCTGCCTACTATAAATTGGATCCTCAAACACACATTGCTACCCAAGTCAGGTGATCACAAGATGATCACAGGACATGCCATCAACTTGCTACATTTGTTTGATGTGCCTCAAAAATTCAAAGTCATGAGTCTGATTGTGGAGACAATCAAAAGGACAGCAGCTGATCAGAAGAGGAGTTGTGGGTATGCCCCACAAATTCAGGAGCTCATCAACTCAATGGGCACAAGCAAGTATCTTTTGGATAAGGAGCACCTGCCCATCTACCCTGATTTTGAAGACAATACTATTGTAATGACTGAGGAAGATCCATCATCTATGCAAGCACATGAGAAGAGAGGGAAGGCAAGGGCAGAGAAAGCTGCAAGGATGCCAACTGCTGAACAGGCATCTCAGGTCTTCTTGAAGAGCAAGCAAGATCAGCTTGGATATCTGATTCAAGCTACACTGAGGATTGAGAAGGGCTTGGCCACCCTGACTCAGAATCGGGAGAGCCTGGAAAGGATTGTGGAAACAAAATTCTATGATCTTGATCTGAAGGTGACTGAGATTCAGACTGCAGTTGAGCAACTTCAAGAGAAAGCAGAGGAGAAGAAGGGAAAGTCAACTACAGATGCTTTTGCTAGAGTGCCCCAAAGCCAGAGGTCTTCTGCAGTGCCAGTCTCAGATGCTCGAGCTTCAGTACCAGCACCAGCAGCCACAGCTCCAGTGCCACCTCCAGCAGCCACTCCATCAGCTCCAACTACTTCATCGGAAGCCTTCATCCTTGGAGTTCTCTCTACACCACCTCCCGAAGATCAAGCCTGAGAGTTGTTTAGCACTATGCATTTTTGAACTTTTTGGTAACTTGTTGCCAAAGGGGGAGAAAAATGTATAGATCATAGGCTTCGAGAGAGAGTGTCGTTCTTTTTATCTCTCGTGCTATTTTGGTTGAACTTCTTTATTGAGTGCTTGTGTGAGATACTTTATGTCCTTGTGAGATACTTGTTGATCATGTGTTTGATCATATGCTACCTTAATGCTTGGTTGAATGATGCTATCTCTTATATCCTTATATGTTCATTCACTTGCTTGGTGATGAGTGCATGCTTTTAATCTCTATCATTTTGAGTGCTCCACCAAAATGTATGTGCCATGGAAGAGTAACCCATGATCCTAATCGGTTGTGCATTTGCATTCAAAAGAAAATTTTAAATAATGCACAAATTTAGGGGGAGCTCTTGCTTATCACATACTTCTCAAAGAGACGATGTTTTTTTAATCTTATTTATCATTTTTCGAAGCTCTGGTCATCTTGTCATCAATTACCAAAAAGGGGGAGATTGAAAGTGCAACTATCCCTGGGTGGTTTTGGTAATTCCTAACAACATATAACTCATTGAGCTAATGCTACTTAAAGATAAACATTTCAGGAAAGCTCAATGATTGGCATGGCATGGATGAGAAAAGTGGATCCCTCAAAATTCTAAGGACAAAGAATTGGCTCAAGCTCAAAGCTTGGGACTCTACATCTTTTCATTTTAAGTGATTCAAGATCGCATTGAGTCCATAGGAAAAGCCAATACTATTAAGAGGGGATGAGGTGTTGCCTAATGGCTTGCTTGCTCAAAGTGCTTAGTGATATGCTCCAAAGTCCTCAACTACTTTCTCACATCCACATATGTCCCAAACCAAAAGTCAAACTCAGCCCCACCGAAACTTTCTATCCAGCGCCACCGAGTTCAGTTGACATAGCCACTGCCAGAAACCCCAGTCTTTTCGGTCTCACCGATAGGGATCTCGGTCTCACCGAGATGGGATTGTAATCTCTCTGTTTCCCTTCGTAATTTTTCGGTCAAACCGAGATGAGCGATCGGTCCCACCGAGATTGCAATGTAAACTCTCTGTTTCCCTTTCGTAACATTTCGGTCCAACCGAGATGAACGAATTGGTCCCACCGAGTTTTCCTAACCAACTCTCTGTTAGTCCCTTACCAAAATCGGTCTCACCGAGTTTGTGTAATCGGTCTCACCGAGCTTACGTTATGCCCTAACCCTAACAAAATCGGTCCCACCGAGTTGATGATACGTCTCCGTCTTATCTACTTTTCCAAACAATTTTGCCCTTGTTTTGGACTCTAACTTGTATGATTTGAATGGAACTAACCCGGACTGACGCTGTTTTCAGCAGAATTACCATGGTGTTGTTTTATGTGCAGAAAACAAATATTCTCGGAATGACTTGAAACTCCACGGGAGGTCTTACAAAAAATAATAAAAAATCCTCGCCAAATATGAAGACCAGGGGGCCCACACCCTTCTCACGAGGGTGGGGGGCGCGCCCCCTACCTCGTGGGCCCCCTGGAAACCCTCCGACGCCAACTCCAACCCTATATATTTGCTTTCGGAGAGAAAAAAATAATAAGAAGAAATCATCGCGTTTTACGATACGGAGCCGCCGCCAAGCCCTAAAACCTCTCGGGAGGGCTGATCTGGAGTCCGTTCGAGGCTCCAGAGAGGGGGATTCGTCGCCGTCATCATCATCAACCATCCTCCATCACCAATTTCATGATGCTCACCGCCGTGCGTGAGTAATTGCATCGTAGGCTTGCTGGGCGGTGATGGGTTGGATGAGATTTATCATGTAATCAAGTTAGTTTTGTTAGGGTTTGATCCCTAGTATCCACTATGTTCTGAGATTGATGTTGCTATGACTTTGCTATGCTTAATGCTTGTCACTAGGGCCCGAGTGCCATGATTTCAGATCTGAACCTATTATGTTTTCATGAATATATGTGAGTTCTAGATCCTATCTTGCAAGTCTATAGTCACCTACTATGTGTTATGATCTGGCAACCCCGAAGTGACAATAATCGGGACCACTCCCGGTGATGACCATAGTTTGAGGAGTTCATGTATTCACTATGTGCTAATGCTTTGTTCCGGTTCTCTGTCAAAAGGAGGCCTTAATATCCCTTAGTTTCCAATAGGACCCCGCTGCCACAGGAGGGTAGGACAAAAGATGTCATGCAAGTTCTTTTCCATAAGCACGTATGACTATACACGTAATACATGCCTACATTACATTGACGAATTGGAGCTAGTTCTGTGTCACCCTATGTTATGACTGTCACATGATGAACCGCATCCGGCATAATTATCCATCACTGATCCGGTGCCTACAAGTTTTCCATATACTGGTTTACGCTTATTTACTTTTCCGTTGCTACTGTTACAATCACTACAAAATACCAAAAACATTACTTTTGATGTCTTTACTTTTGTTGCCGCTACCACCACTATCATATTACTTTGCTACTAAACACTTTGCTGCAGATACTAAGTTTCCAGGTGTTGTTGAATTGACAACTCAGTTGCTAATACTTGAGAATATTCTTTGGCTCCCCTTGTGTTGAATCAATAAATTTGGGTTGAATACTCTACCCTCGAAAGTTGTTGCGATCCCCTATACTTGTGGGTTATCAAGACCTTTTTCTGGCGCCGTTGCCGGGGAGCATAGCTCTATTCTTTGAGTCACTTGGGATTTATATCTGCTGGACACTATGAAGAACTTGAGAGATCCAAAAACCAAGATCTATCCCTCAACTACGAGGGGAGGTAAGGAACTGCCATCTAGCTCTGCACTTGATTCACCTTCTGTTATGAGTAAGTTTGCGACACCTACACCTGCTTCTGCTATTCGTTCTGATATGTCGCATGTTATTGATGATGCCACTTCTGCTATGCATGATACTTATGATGAAACTGCTTCTATGCCTGATACTACTGTGCCCCTTAGTGAATTTCTTGATGAACAAATTGCTAGGGCTAGAGAAAGAGAAATTATTGAATCTGAATACGATGATGATAGTGATGATGGAAACATGCCTGTTATTCCTAAAGGTTATCTTTTTGATAGGGATGCTTCTTCAGCTATTTTAGCTTGCAGAGATAGATATGAGCTTAAGAGGTTATTAATTAAATGGAACAAAGAATCACTTAGAGATAAAATGAAACCCGACCCTGCTTTTGCTACTTCACCTATATGTGTTCCTGATAAGGATTATGAATTCTCTGTTGATCCTGATATAATTACTTTGGTTGAATCTGATCCGTTTTATGGCTATGAATCTGAAACTGTTGTGGCACATCTTACTAAGTTAAATGATATAGCTGCCCTGTTCACTAATAATGAGAGATCACGTTACCTCTATTTACTCAAAATATTTCCGTTCTCATTAAAGGGCGATGCTAAGATATGGTTTAATTCTCTTGATCTTGGTTGTGTGCGTAGTCCCCAGGATATGATTTATTACTTCTCTGCTAAATATTTCCATGCTCATAAGATACAAGCTGCTTTGAGGGAAATATACAACTTTCTGCAAATTAAAGAAGAGAGTCTCCCACAAGCTTGGGGGAGGCTTCTCAAGTTACTTAATGATTTGCCTGATTATCCTCTTAAGAAACCCAAAATACTTGATATCTTTTATAATGGACTAACCAATGCTTCCAGAGATTACCTGGATAGTTGTGTTGGTTCTCTTTTCAGGGAAAGAACACCGGATGAAGCTGAAATTCTATTGAATAATATGTTGACAAATGAAAGTAATTGGCCAGCTCCTTAGCCAACTCCTGCTCCAATTACTGAGCCTATTCCTAAACCAACTCCGAAGAAGAGAGGTATTCTATTTCTCAGTCCCGAAGATATGCAAGAGGCAAAGAAATCTATGAAAGAAAAAGGTATTAAAGCGGAAGACGTTAAGAATTTACCTCCTATTGAAGAAATACATGGCCTTAATATACCACCTGTTGAAGAAACATATGATCTCAATTATTTATTTACTGAAGAACCTCCTGATCCCGATATCCCGACACAGGTAGTAAAGGTAAATTCTCTCTATAGATATGATAAAGCTGAAGTCCCTCCTACTAAAATTGCTAGTCAGTGCTTGGATGAGTTTGATAACTTTATGTTTAAGCAAGATGACTTCAATGCTTATTTTGGTAGACAATTAAAAGAAAATGCTTATATGATTAGACTCTTGGGTGATTATATGGCTGATATTAAAGGTGAACTTAAACTTGTTAGCAAACATGCTTCTATGGTTACCACTCAAGTAGAACAAGTACTTAAGGCTCAAAAAGAAGTGCTTGATGAAATGAATAGTAAGAAAAATGATTATGTTGTTAGAGTGGCTACTAGAACTGGTAGAATGACTCAGGAACCTTTGTATCCTGAAGGCCACCCTAAGAGAATCGAGCAAGATTCTCAGAGAAATAATATTGATGTTCCTAGTTCTTCTAAAAAGAAGAAGAAGAAAAATGATAGAACTGTGCAAACTTCTAGTGAACCTATTGCTGAACCACCTGATAATCCAAATGATATATCTATGTCTAATGCTGAAACACAATCTGGTAATGAACATGAACCTAGTAAAAATATTAATGATGATGTTCATGATGATGCTACCCCTAGTAATGACAATGATGTAGAAATTGAACCTGCTGTTGATCTTGATAACCCACAATCAAAGAATCAACGTTATGATAAAAGAGACTTTGTTGCTAGGAAACATGGTAAAGAAAGGGAACCTTGGGTTCAGAAACCCATGCCTTTTCCTTCGAAACCATCCAAGAGAAAGGATGATGAGGATTTTGAGCGCTTTGCTGAAATGATTAGGCCTATCTTTTTGCGTATGAGATTAACTGATGTGCTCAAAACAAATCCTTATGCTAAATATATGAAAGATATCATTACTAATAAAAGAAAGATACCGGAAGCTGAGATTTCCACCATGCTTGCTAATTATACTTTTAAGGGTGGAATACCAAAGAAACTTGGAGACCCTGGAGTACCTACTATACCTTGCTCCATCAAAAGAAATTATATTAAAACTGCTTTATGTGATCTTGGAGCCGGTGTTAGTGTTATGCCTCTCTCTTTATATCGCAGACTTGACTTGAATAAGCTGACATCTACTAAAATATCTTTGCAAATGGCTGATAAATCAACTGCTATACCTGTCGGTATTTGTGAGGATGTGCCTGTTGTGGTTGCAAACGTTACTATTTTAACGGACTTTGTTATTCTTGATAATCCCGAGGATGATAGTATGTATATTATTCTTGGAAGACCTTTTCTTAATACTGCAGGGGCTGTTATTGATTGCAACAAAGGCAATACCACTTTTCATGTTAATGGTAATGAGCATACGGTACACTTTCCGAGGAAACAACCTCAAGTTCATAGTTTGGAGGTTTTGAATTTCCTCTCCCTACTGTCAAGAAGAAATATGATATTCTTATTATAGGGGACGTGCATATCCCCATTGAGGTAACTTAGTGTTATTCGAAATTTCTCCGGTTTCATGATTATCGGAATGAGTTTGTTAACAATACTTGATCAACCTTGTTGGTGGATTCTTTTTGATGAGCATGAGATGGATGAAACTAGAAGCACAAACTTCTATACCCCACTTTTACTTTCTGTTATTTATATTAAATAAAGTAAAAAATAGTATTTTCTGTCTGTTTCCTGACTTATCCATGCAATATAAAAATATCCCGAAAATAAAAGTCCTCAGAATGCCATGCCAATTTAATATGATTTTTTCGGGAATATTTGAGAATTTACTATGCAAAAATTACCACGGGAGGAGCTGCCACCTGGCCACGAGGGTGGTGGGCGCCCGCCCCCTATAGGGCGCGCCCCCCTGCCTCGTGGGCTCACGGTGGCCCTCCTCCACTTATCCCAGCACTCATCTTCTTCCTCTATCTCACACAAACCCGAAAAACCAACTCAAGCACGAGTTCCAGCCACTTTTGCTGCCATTTTCGATCTCCTTGCTCAAAGCACCTCTCGCAAAACTGCTTGGGGAGATTGTTCCTTGGTATGTGACTCCTCCATTGGTCCAATTAGTTTTTGTTCTAGTGCTTTATTCTTTGCAAATTTGTGCTGCATAGGTGACCATGTTCTTGAGCTTGCATGTCAAATTTTTATGGTCCTAAGTAGTTCTAATGCTTGATATAGGCTCTAGGCACTTGTAGGAGTAGTTGCTATCAGTATTATTGAAGTTGGTTCATTTTTGTTTGAAGTTACTAAAAATTTCAGATTGTTTTAGAAAAATGATGAGGAGATTATTGAGGGGCTCGTCAAGCCAAAGCTCAAAGAAAAAGGCACCGAAGCCTAAGTATAATTTGCCACGCACCGCGGAGATTCGGGCGTGTGAATGGCCTTCTGAAGATTTCTTGAGAGCAACCGATATGTATGAAGATTTTCATGAATTAGCCCACAATGCAGGCCTCGCCGCTTTCCTCCACAACCAATGCGATCAGTATCTCTTACTCACAAATACCTTTGTGCAAAACTTTTATTTTCATCCTAGGAACTCACCACCTACGGTGGAATTTCATTTATATGATGAGCCTAAGGAGATGTCACTTTATGATTTCTGTCGGATTTGTTTAGTCCCTTTTGAGGGCAAGACAGAAGAACCACATCATGATGATGTGGCTGGGTTTATTGATAATATCACTGTAGGAGAAACCAGGAAGGTTTCCGATGCACGAATCACTAGCATACATTTTCCTGTTTTGCGTTACTTTGCATTATTTGCTAGTCGTTGTTTAATTGGACGCGGAAATTCTGGAAACCTTAGTATCTGATTTAATTATTCTGCTCCAAGGTTTATATAGTGATAACACTTTTAGTTTGGGCGGTATTATTGCTAGACGGTTAAATATGAACCGTACTAAGGGCCCCATCTTTGGAGGCATTTATGCCACACGCCTAGCAGCACATTTTAACATACCTATTAGGCATGCTGAGAAAGAAGAAAAAGTGCTACCCCGTGTTTATCTAGATCATAAAAGTATGGTGGCACATGATTTTATTGTTAAAAATAGGGCAGGGGAGCTTAGATATCAATTGTTCTTTAATAAACATCATCCTGAGACTATTACCTTGCCTGCTCCTTCTTTGTTTGATTTGACTGCAGGCACGTACCTTGTTACGTTGACGGCTATTCACGCCTACCGAAACCATGCACCAGTCGAGGAGCCAGAACCGGAACCACAATTTGATCCTTCACGGCAGTCTAACTATCAGTGGGATCCGGAGATGATTGCCAGCCAGTGGCAATTGGAGCCTTCTTCTTCCTCATCACAGTACGGCCCCAACAACTATTATTATGGATATCCGCCAGGCCAGCCGTGGCCATAGACCAACTTAGGCCAAAAGCCTAAGCTTGGGGGAGTACGTATTTCTCACCGACATTACATTTATGTTCACACACACTCATTGCTAGATGTCGGTGCTCATACTTTTTCACTGTAATATCCATGCTAGTTTATTTTCCTTTTCCCACTTTCTTCTTATATGTTTGTTAAACCTTAAGAAAGACCAAAAAATTAGTAGTAGTAATAATTAAAAAGAAAACCCAAAAATACTTCCCGTTCTTCTTTTGCTTGTTGGGAGCTTTCTCGTGTAAATAGTTTTATTTCTTTTATTTGGGGGTCAGTAGGAGAAGACCGTAATTAAATTGTTGAAGTGGCTCTTATATGCATTATTGTTGATTTAACCAAGAGCCCATATTGCCTTGTCTTCTCCTGTTTATTGAATGCTCGCAGATTCCAGCTTAGTCCAATGCACGTGCACTCTTATTATTATTCACACTGTTCGGTCGTGCAAGTGAAAGGCAATTATGATGATATATGATGGACTGACTGAGATGAGAAAAGCTGGTATGAACTTGACCTCTTTTGTTTTTGTAAATATGATGAGCCCGTCGTTCTTGATTCAGCTTATTATGAATAAACATGTTTGCAATGACAATTAGAGATCATAGTTGCTTGTGCCATGCTTGATTAGCTATGAGTAATAATGATTTACCTTGTATGCCAACATGATATTAAGATGGTTGTGAGGTGGTATGATGGGGTGGTATCCTCTTTTGAATGATTTAAGTGACTTGACTTGGCACATGTTCACGCATGTAGTTGAAACAAAATCAACATAGCCTTCACGATATTTATGCTCATCGTGGATTATATCCTACTCATGCTTGCATCTAATGTTTATTAATTTTAATGTATGTACATGGTTGTTGTTGCTCTCTAGTTGGTCGCTTCCCAGTCTTTTGCTAGCCTTCACCTGTACTAAGCGGGAATACTGCTTGCGCATCCAAATCCTTAAACCCCAAAGTTATTCTAGATGAGTCCACTACACCTTCCTATATGCGGTATCTACCTGCCGTTCCAAGTAAATTTGTATGTGCCAAACTCTAAACCTTCAAATAAATATTCTATTTTGTATGCTCGAATAGATCATGTATCAACAAAGGCTGTCCTTATCTTCCGTGTTAGGCGGGTTATTCTCAAGAGGAGTGGACTCAGCTCCTCACTCACGAGAAAATGGCTGGTCACCGGGATGCCCGGTCCCATGCTTTATGCAAACTAAATCAAAATTAATTGCAAACAAAACTCCCCCTGGGACCTGATGTATGTTGGAGGCACTCGTTGTTCCGAGCAAGCCATGGATTGATGCTTGTTGGTGGAGGGGGAGTATAAACTTTACCATTCTGTTTGGGAACTGCCTATAATGTGTTTAGCATGGAAGACATCGCCATCTCTTAGTTGTTACGTTGACAATGAAAGTATACCGCTCAAAATACAATTTATCTCTATTTTAAAACCGAGCTCTGGCACCTCTACAAATCCCTGCTTCCCTCCGTGAAGGGCCTATCCATTTACTTTTATGCTGAGTCATCACCCTCTTATTAAAAAGCACTAGCTGGAGAGCACAACCATCATTTGCATTCATCACTGTTAATTTATATTGGGTGTGACTATGATTGGATCTCTTTTACCATGAATTACAATGTCTAGTCAGTCCTTGATCTTTAAAGGTGCTCTGCATTTATGTTTTGCGGTCTCAGAAAGGGCTAGCGAGATACCATCTTGTTATATCATATTATGATTGTTTTGAGAAAGTGTTTTCATCCGAGATTTATTATTATGACTTGCTAGTTGATTATGCTATTGATATGAGTAATTGTGAGACCTGAGAATTATTGCAAATGTGGTTAGTTATGATCTATGCTAAAAAATTGAATGCTGGCTTGACATAGTTACAACAACAAGAGCAAATAGAGTTTGTAAAAGTTTTTCTTTCTTTCTTTCTTTCTTTCTTTCTTTCTTTCTTTCTTTCTTTCAGTTTGTCAACTGAATTGCTTGAGGACAAGCAGTTGACATGTCGGCCCCACTGAAAATCCTAACGTTCACATTTTGAACTAAATCGGTCTGACCGAGTTTCATGATTCGGTCCCACCAAGTTTGGTGATTTATGTGTAACAGTTAGATTTTGTGTGGAGGCTATTTATAACCCTCCACCCACTCTTCATTCGTGGAGGGAGCCATCAGAACATGCCTACACTTCCAACATACATTTTCTGAGAGAGAACCACCTACACTTGTGTTGAGGTCAAGATATTCCACTCCAACCACATAAATCTTGATCTCTATCCTTCCCCAAGTTGCTTTCCACTCAAATCATCTTTCCACCAAATCCAAATCCTATGAGAGAGAGTTGAGTGTTGGGGAGACTATCATTTGAAGCACAAGAGCAAGGAGTTCATCATCAACACACCATTTGTTACCTCTTGGAGAGTGGTGTCTCCTAGATTGGTTAGGTGTTGATGTCTACTACACAACCTTCTTCTTGTAGACGTTGTTGGGCCTCCAAGTGCAGAGGTTTGTAGGACAGTAGCAAATTTCCCTCAAGTGGATGACCTAAGGTTTATCAATCCTAGGAGGCGTAGGATGAAGATGGTCTCTCTCAAGCAACCCTGCAACCAAATAACAAAGAGTCTCTTGTGTCCCCAACACACCCAATACAATGGTAAATTGTATAGGTGCACTAGTTCGGCGAAGAGATGGTGATACAAGTGGTATATGGATAGTAGATACTAGTTTTTGTAATCTGAAAATATAAAAACAGCAAGGTAACTAATGATAAAAGTGAGCGTAAACGGTATTGCAATGTGTTGAAACAAGGCCTAGGGTTCATACTTTCACTAGTGCAAGTTCCCTCAACAATAATAACATAATTGGATCATATAACTATCCCTCAACATGCAACAAAGAGTCACTCCAAAGTCACTAATAGCGGAGAACAAACACAGAGATTATGGTAGGGTACGAAACCACCTCAAAGTTATTCTTTCCAATCAATCCGTTGGGCTATTCCTATAAGTGTCACAAACAGCCCTAGAGTTCGTACTAGAATAACACCTTAAGACACAAATCAACCAAAACCCTAATGTCACCTAGATACTCCAATGTCACCTCAAGTATCCGTGGGTATGATTATACGATATGCATCACACAATCTCAGATTCATCTATTCAACCAACACATAGGACCTCAAAGAGTGCCCCAAAGATTCTACCGGAGAGTCAAGACAAAAAGTGTGCCAACCCCTATGCATAGGTTCATGGGCGGAACCCGCAAGTTGATCACCAAAACATACATCAAGTGAATCAATAGAATAACCCATTGTCACCACGGTTATCCCACGCAAGACATACATCAAGTGTTCTCAAATCCTTAAAGACTCAATCCGATAAGATAACTTCAAAGGGAAAACTCAATACATTACAAGAGAGTAGAGGGGGAGAAACATCATAGGATCCAAATATAATAGCAAAGCTCGCGATACATCAAGATCGTGCCACCTCAAGAACACGAGAGAGAGAGAGAGATCAAACACATAGCTACTGGTACATACCCTCAGCCCCGAGGGAGAACTACTCCCTCCTCATCATGGAGAGCACCGGGGTGATGAAGATGGCCACCGGAGAAGGATTCCCCCTCCGGCAGGGTGCCGGTACGGGTCTAGATTGGTTTTCGGTGGCTACGGAGGCTTCTGGCGGCGGAACTCCCGATCTATTGTGCTCTTCGGTAGTTTTAGGGTACGTGGGTATATATGGGTGAAAGAGATATGTCAGGGGAGCCACGAGGGGCCCACGAGGATGTAGGGTGCGCTCTAGGGGGGTGGGCGCGCCCCCCTGCCTCGTGGCTCCCTCGTTCCTTTCCTGACGTGCACTCCAAGTTTTTCCGGTAGCTTTCCTTCCAAAAATAACTTCTCCAGTTGGTTTCATTCCGTTTCGACTCCATTTGATATTCCTTTTCTTCAAAACACTGAAATAGGCAAGAAAATAGCAATTCTAGGCTGGGCCTCTGGTTAATAGGTTGGTCCTAAAAATAATATAAAAGTGGATAATAAAGCCCAATATTGTCCAAAACAGTAGGTAATATAGCATGGAGCAATCAAAAATTATAGATACGTTGGAGACGTATGAAGCATCCCCAAGCTTAATTCCTACTCGTCCTCGAGTAGGTAAATGATAAAAACAGAATTTTTGATGCGGAGTGCTACTTGGCATAATTTCAATGTAATTCTTCTTAATTGTGGCATGAATATTCAGATCCAAAAGATTCAAGATAAAATTTCATATTGACATAAAAATAATAATACTTCAAGCATACTAACTAAGCAATTATGACTTCTCAAAATAACATGGCCAAAGAAAGTTCATCCCTACAAAATCATATAGTTTAGTCATGCTCCATTTTCGTCACACAAGAATGCTCTCATCATGCACAACCCCGATGACAAGACAAGCAATTGTTTCATACTTTAGTAATCTCAAACTCATAAACCTTCATGCAATACATGAGCGCGAGCCATGGATATAGCACTATGGGTGGAATAGAATATGATGAGGGGGTTATGTGGAGAATACAAAAAGGAGAAAGTCTCACATCAACGAGGATAATCAATGAGCTATGGGGATGCCCATCGATTGATGTTAATGCAAGGAGTAGGGATTGCCATGAAACGGATGCACTAGAGCTATAAATGTATGAAAGCTCAACAAAAGAAACTAGTGGGTGTGCATCCAACTTGCTTGCTCACGAAGACCTAGGGCACTTGAGGAGGCCCATTGTTGTAATATACAAGCCAAGTTCTATAATGAAAAATTCCCACTAGTATATGAAAGTGACTAAACAAGAGACTCTCTATCATGAAGATTATGGTGCTACTTTGAAGCACAAGTGTGGCAAAGGATAGTAGCATTGTCCCTTCTCTCTTTTTCTCTCATTTTTTTATTTGGCCTTTCTTCTTTTTTATGGCCTTTCTCTTTTCTTTTTTTCTCTTTTTTTGGGCCTTCTCTTTTTTTATTCCTCACTTGGGACAATGCTCTAGAAAATGATGATCATCACACTTCTATTTATTTACAACTCAATATTATAACTCGATACTAGAACAAGATATGACTCTATATGAATGCCTCCGGCGGTGTACCGGGATTGCGATGATGCATGAGTGACATGTATGAAAGAATTATGAATGGTGGCCTTGCCACAAATACTATGTCAACTACATGATCATGCTAAGCAATATGACAATGATGAATGTGTCATGATAAACGGAATGGTGGAAAGTTGCATGGCAATATATCTCGGAATGGCTATGGAAATGCCATAATAGGTAGGTATGGTGGCTGTTTTGAGGAAGATATAAGGAGGTTTATGTGTGATATAGCGTATCATATCACGGGGTTTGGATGCACCGGCGAAGTTTGCACCAACTCTCAATGTGAGAAAGGGCAATGCACGGTACCGAAGAGGCTAGCAATGATGGAAGGGTAAGAGTGCGTATAATCCATGGACTCAACATTAGTCATAAAGAACTCACATACTTATTGCAAAAATCTACAAGTCATCAAAAACCTCAGCACTACGCGCATGCTCCTAGGGGGATAGATTGGTAGGAAAAGACCATCGCTCGTCCCCGACCGCCACTCATAAGGAGGACAATCAAATAACACCTCATGTTTCAAATTTGTTACACAATATTTACCATACGTGCATGCTACGGGACTTGCAAACTTCAACACAAGTATTCCTAAAATTGACAACTACTCAACTAGCACGAATTTGATAATATTACCTCCATATCTCAAAACAATCATCAAGCATCAAACTTCTCTTAGTATTCAACACACTCATAAGAAAGTTTTACTAATCTTGAATACCTAGCATATTAAGATTTTAAGCAAATTACCATGCTATTAAGACTCTCAAAATAATCTAAGTGAAGCATGAGAGTTCATCTATTTCTTCAAAATAAAACTACCACCATGCTCTAAAAGATATAAGTGAAGTACTAGAGCAAACAACAAACTACTCCGAAAGATATAAGTGAAGATCAATGAGTAGTTGAATAATTATGCAACTATGTGAAGACTCTCTAACATTTAATAATTTCAGATCTTGGTATTTTATTCAAAAAGCAAGCAAAGCAAAAGAAAATGAAATTCTAAGAATAGCAAACATTATGTGAAGAAGCAAAAACTTAGGATCAACCGATACTAACCGATAGTTGTTGAAGAAGAAAGGTGGGATGCCAACAGGGGCATCCCCAAGCTTAGACGCTTGAGACTTCTTGAAATATTATCTTGGGGTGCCTTGGGCATCCCCAAGCTTGAACTTTTGTGTCTCCTTAATTCCTCTCATATCACGGTCTCCCTAAATCTCAAAAGCTTCATCCACACAAAACTCAACAAGGACTCGTGAGATAGGTTAGTATAAACCATTGCAAAAACCTTATCATAATCTACTGTAGAAAATCACTAAAACTATTATTCAACATTGCATACTAAATGCCTCTGCATATTTAATAGTCGTATCCTCAAATAGAATCATTAAAGAAGCAAACATATGCAAACAATGCAAACATAACAGCAATCTGCCTAAACAGGACAGTCTGTAAAGAATGCAGCAACATCCATACTTACCTAGCTCCAAAAATTATGAAAGAAAATTCCCACTGTAGTAAATTTATCAGAGCTTAATATTCAAAAGGTTTCAACATTTTATCACATTCTTACTTTTCTAGGGAATTATTGCAACAGCAGTAAACTTTCTGTTTTCAAACAGCAACATGTGGACTTCTAAAATAGGCATAGTAAAGGCTATCAATGCCACTTTTATTGAAATAAAAGATGCAACACATTGTTCTAAATAACAGCAAGCAAATCCTAACAAAATAAATTGACTCTCCAAGCAAAACACATATCATGTGGTGAATAAAAATATAGCTCCAATTAAAGTTACCGATGAACGAAGACGAAAGAGGGGATGCCTTCCGGGGCACCCCCAAGCTTAGGCTTTTGGTTGTCCTTGAATATTACCTTGGGGTGCCTTGTGCATACCAAAGCTTAGGCTCTTGCCACTCCTTATTCCATAGTCCATCGAATCTTTACCCAAAACTCGAAAACTTCACAACACAAAACTTAACAGAAAACTCGTAAGCTCCGTTAGTATAAGAAAGCAAATCACCATCATAAGGTACTATAATTAACTCATTCTAAATTCATATTGGTGTAATATCTAATTTATTCCAACTTATCTATGGTTCATACCCTCCGATACTACTCATAGATTCATCAAAATAAGCAAACAACACATAGAAAACAGAATCTGTCAAAAACAGAACAGTCTGAAGTAATCTGTAGGTTTCGACCACTTCTGGAACTCATAAAATTCTAAAATAAATTCCTGGACGTGAGTAATTTGTCTATTAATCATCTTCAAAAATAATTAACTCAATAGCACTCTCTAATAAAAACTGGCAGCAATTCTCGTGAGCGCTAAAGTTTCTGTTTTTTACAGCATGATCATAAAGACTTCACCCAAGTCTTCCCAAAGGTTCTACTTGGCACAAACACTAATTAAAAGCATAAAACCACATCTGAACAGAGGATAGATGAATTATTTATTGCTAAACAGGAACAAAAAGCAAGGAACAAAAATAAAATTGGGTTGCCTCCCAACAAGCGCTATCGTTTAACGCCCCTAGCTAGGCATGATGATTTCAATGATGCTCACATAAAGGATAAGAATTGAAACATAAAGAGAGCATCACAAAGAATATGACTATCACATTTAAGCCTAACCCACTTCCTATGCATAGGGATTTTGTGAGCAAACAACTTATGGGAACAAGAATCAACTTGCATAGGAAAGGAAAACATGCATAACTTCAAAACTTTAAGCACATAGAGAGGAAACTTGATATTATTGCAATTCCTACAAGCATATATTCCTCCCTCATAATAATTTTCAGTAGCATAATGAATGAATTCAACAATATAACCAGCACCTAAAGCATTCTTTTCATGATCTACAAGCATAGAAATTTTATTACTCTCCACATAAGCAAAATTCTTCTCATTCGGAATAGTGGGAGTATCATAGGAAACTCGAATACTATAAATTGTTTCCACATTAAAAGAGTAATGTTCAGAAAAAGGGTAATCATAATCATGACAAGTTTTATAAATATAACCATCACTACTTTTTATAGCATATGTATCATCACAATAATTATCATAAGTAGGAGGCATGCTACCATCATTATAAATTTGCATATCAAAACTTGGGAGACTAAAAATATCATCTTCATTAAGCGTAGCATCCCCAAGCTTGTGACAAACATTAATTGCGGAAAATATATTCTCAAAAACATCATCTTCATCAAACATAGCATCCCTATGCTTGGGCCTTTTCATATCATAAGCATAATCACTCTCATCATTAATAGTATGGATAGCACCAATAGTATAGCAATTATCATATTCGTCCAAGCAAGTGCCAAAAAGATTTTCAAGATCATAAGAAGTATCATTATCTTCCACAATTATATTTTCATGAGGCACAATAGTAATAGGAGCAGCACTATTTGGGGGAGATATCTTTTTACCTCTCTTCCTTTTTCTTTTCTTCTTCTTCACCACATCATGTGTGGGTTCAATCCTCTTTTTGGAGCTCCTTATTAATGAGATTGGTTGAATAGGAGGCTCCTCCTCGTTACCTGATTCATCATAAGAAATAATAGGAGGATATTGGGAAGTCTCTTCCCTTTCATTAGTATTCTCTTCATCCTCTATTTGTTTTCTTTTCTTTATGTAGTTGGCAATATAAGGATTTTCAATACAATTCACCGCACAATACATATAAATTTCCTCTAGATCAAATCCAAGAAGTTTATAACGGGAAAATTCTGGAAGATAATTAGTTCATTTCTTCATAACCCATAAGCAAACTAAGTTCATTATGATGTGCAAGGGAAATCAAGTCATCACAATTTTTGGACACGATATGATCATGAAACAATTTGCATTGGGTACTGAAATGATCATGTTCATTGCAAAGCTCACAAGTATGGCCAAGATAATTTAAATTTTTAGCACATTCATCTAGCCTTTCTTGCAACAATTTAGTTTCTAAGTACTTATGCCTCTTGCAATATCTATCTTCCCTATTTGGTGTATACTTACAAACCCAATGTACTCCACAAAAATTGACACGTTCATAGGAGACATTTTGATCATAACTAGTGCAATCATCATTAGTATCATGGATATTCAAAGAATTTGTACTAACAACATTGCAATCATGCTCATCATTCAAATATTTAGTGCCAAACATTTTATAGATTTCTTCTTCTAGCACTTGAGCACAATTATCCTTTCCATCATACTCACGAAAGATATTAAAAAGGTGAAGCGTATGAGACAAACTCAATTCCACTTTTTTATAGTTTTATTTTATAAACTAAACTAGTCATAAAACAAGAAACTAAAAGACTCGATTGCAAGATCTAAAGATATACCTTCAAGCGCTAACCTCCCCGGCAACGGCGCTAGAAAAGAGCTTGATGTCTACCACACAACCTTCTTCTTGTAGACGTTGTTGGGCCTCCAAGTGCATATGTTTGTAGGACAGTAGAAAATTTCCCTCAAGTGGATGACCTAAGGTTTATCAATCCATAGGAGGCGTAGGATGAAGATGGTCTCTCTCAAGCAACCCTGCAACCAAATAACAAAGAGTCTCTTGTGTCCCCAACACACCCAATACAACGGTAAATTGTATAGGTGCACTAGTTCGGCGAAGAGATGGTGATACAAGTGGTATATGGATAGTGGATAATAGTTTTTGTAATCTGAAAAATATAAAAACAGCAAGGTAACTAATGATAAAAGTGAACGTAAACGGTATTGCAATGTGTTGAAACAAGGCCTAGGGTTCATACTTTCACTAGTGCAAGTTCCCTCAACAATAATAACATAATTGGATCATATAACTATCCCTCAACATGCAACAAAGAGTCACTCCAAAGTCGCTAATAGCGGAGAACAAACGAAGAGATTATGGTAGGGTACGAAACCACCTCAAAGTTATTCTTTCCAATCAATCCGTTGGGCTATTCCTATAAGTGTCACAAACAGCCCTAGAGTTCGTACTAGAATAACACCTTAAGACACAAATCAACCAAAACCCTAATGTCACCTAGATACTCCAATGTCACCTCAAGTATCTGTGGGTATGGTTATACGATATGCATCACACAATCTCAAATTCATCTATTCAACCAACACATAGGACCTCAAAGAGTTCCCCAAAGATTCTACCGGAGAGTCAAGACGAAAAAGTGTGCCAACCCCTATGCATAGGTTCATGGGCGGAACCCGCAAGTTGATCACCAAAACATACATCAAGTGAATCAATAGAATAACCCATTGTCACCACGGTTATCCCACGCAAGACATACATCAAGTGTTCTCAAATCCTTAAAGACTCAATCCGATAAGATAACTTCAAAGGGAAAACTCAATCCATTACAAGAGAGTAGAGGGGGAGAAACATCATAGGATCCAAATATAATAGCAAAGCTCGCGATACATCAAGATCGTGCCACCTCAAGAACATGAGAGAGAGAGATCAAACACATAGCTACTGGTACATACCCTCAGCCCCGAGGGAGAACTACTCCCTCCTCATCATGGAGAGCATCGGGATGATGAGGATGGCCACCGGAGAAGGATTCCCCCTCTGGCAGGGTGCCGGAACGGGTCTAGATTGGTTTTCGGTGGCTACGGAGGCTTCTGGCGGCGGAACTCCCGATCTATTGTGCTCTCCGGTAGTTTTAGGGTACGTGGGTATATATGGGTGAAAGAGATACGTCAGGGGAGCCATGAGGGGCCCACAAGGATGGAGGGAGCGCCCTAGGGGGGTGGGCGCGCCCCCCTGTCTCGTGGCTCCCTCGTTCCTCTCCTGACGTGCACTCCAAGTTTTTCCGGTAGCTTTCCTTCCAAAAATAACTTCTCCAGTTGGTTTCATTCCGTTTCGACTCCGTTTGATATTCCTTTTCTTCGAAACCCTGAAATAGGCAAAAAACAGCAATTCTGGGCTGGGCCTCTGGTTAATAGGTTAGTCCCAAAAATAATATAAAAGTGGATAATAAAGCCCAACATTGTCCAAAACAGTAGATAATATAGCATGGAGCAATCAAAAATTATAGATACGTTGGAGACGTATCAGGTGTCACTTGGGAGCCTCCGTCAAGATTGTGGAGTTGAACCAAGGAGTTTGTAAGGGCAAGGAGATCGCCTACTTCATGAAGATCTACCCGAGTGAGGCAAGTCCTTTGTGGGCGACGACCATGGTGGGATAGACAAGGTTGCTTCTTCGTGGACCCTTCGTGGGTGGAGCCCTCCTTGGACTCATGCAACCGTTACCCTTCGTGGGTTGAAGTCTCCATCAACGTGGATGTACGATAGCACCACCTATCGGAACCACGCCAAAAAATTTCGTGTCTCTAATTGTGTTTGCACACTCCAAACTCCTCCCTTTACCTTCAGATGCAATTGTTTTACTTTTCGCTGCTATACTCTTAGAATTGCATGTGTAGGTTGATTGGTTGACATGTGCTAAGTTGCTAAAATATGCCTAGAACTAAAAT
This sequence comes from Triticum urartu, assembly GCF_003073215.2. Classification (NCBI taxonomy): domain Eukaryota; kingdom Viridiplantae; phylum Streptophyta; class Magnoliopsida; order Poales; family Poaceae; genus Triticum; species Triticum urartu. Next base: position 683,602,306 of record NC_053024.1, read on the forward strand.
TGGGAAAAGGCTAGTTTTCTATTTGGTCAAGTAGTCTAATCACCCCCCCCTCTAGACATACTTTCGATCCTACAGCTTCACATTGAAGATTTTGAGCCATAGCCCGAAGTGGGGTTGGATGCGGAGGAAGGCCTCACACATGATGATAAACGCCGAGATATTGAGGAAGGAGTTCGGGGATAGGTTGTGGAAGTCTATCCCGTAGTAGAACATTATCCTGCGGATGAAGGGGTGGAGTGGAAACCCTAGCCCGCGAAGGAAATGGGGGATGAATACTACCCTCTCATTGGGCTTCGGCATGGGAATGATTTGACCTTGGGCTGGAAGACGGTGGGCGATTTCCTTCACCAGGTACCCGGCCGCCCGAAGCTCGGCGATGTCCTCCTCCTTGATGGAGGAAGCCATCCACTTGCCTTGACCTCCGGATCCGGACATGGTTGAGTGCTTTCTTGAGTGGGAACAGATGAGAACTTGGGCGCTGGAGCTCAAGAGTGGAAAGGCAGAAGAAGAGAGAAGGAGTGGGAGAGGAAAGGGGAATCTTATCTCCTTATAAGGGCAGCGAATATCAAACGCCTTCCTGCTCGCCTTAAAACTCGCCTATTCCCGAAGGCTGTGTAAACGGCACGGTTGGATTACCCACGCCCGTATTGATGAGAATGTCGTAATAAGGGGACACGATCTCTGCTTTGACAAGATGTGCCATTGGCAACCGCGTCTCGAAACGCAGAGTGGCAGACGAAAAATGGTTCGAAATTATGACCAGACGGACGTGATGTCATGTTGTAAAAAGTTGTCAGCGAATTGGACTCATGGATTATTGTATTCTCTCTACGGCTGTGTGTGGTGCGTGTTACAGGTTCGGACACGATCAATTCGTCCGAACACTATTTTGGAGTTCGGAAGGAGGAACCCACCTTGCAATGCCGAAGACAGAACTACGCGCCGGATATCTTGTCATTGAAGCCAGGTTCAGGGGCTACTGAGGGAGTCCTGGACTAAGGGGTCCTCGGACATCCGGCCTGTTAGCCATGGGCCGGACTGATGGGCTATGAAGATACGAAGACCGAAGACTGTACCCATGTCCGGATGGGACTCTCCTTGGCGTGGAAGGCAAGCTTGGCGACCGGATATGTAGATTCCCTTCTTTGTAACCGACCTTGTGTAACCCTAGATCCTTCCGATGTCTATATAAACCGGAGGACTTAGTTCGGATAGGAGAGATTCATTATCATAGCCATACCAGCTAGACCTCTAGGGTTTAGCCATTACGATCTCGAGGTAGATCAACTCTTGTAATACTCGTATTCATCAATATCAATCAAGCATGACGTAGGGTATTACCTCCATAGAGAGGGCCCGAACCTAGGTAAACATCGTGTCCCTTATCTCCTGTTACCATTGACCTTAGACGCACAGTTCGGGACCCCCTACCCGAGATCCGCCGGTTTTGACACCGACAGTGACCCTAGGTTATCGAACCCATGAGAGGAAGATTCCCTTGAAGCGATGGTCTCTAGCAAGTTTTTGATAAAGTGTCAAATCCAGCTTTTGACCGGATCAATGAGCAAATAGTGATTCAAATACTTATAATAAAAAGAAGGTATGGGGATGGGGTCTTAATGCTTACAACCATGTATTAGTGTTGGGATCAAAATGATATTAGTTTGTGCTCGGGAAGCCACCCAACAATAGGTGCTTGCTTCATTTGGAATGGGGGATATGTCCAAATTACATCTTGACCGGCACAAGTCCTGCATCAAGAATCAGTTGTCCTATCGAAGGCCCTATCCGTCTTGCGGGGTTGCTCGATAATTAAGATAGAAATATCAGACAAAATCTTTGGGCATTTAATGACTACACCTCATGTATCCCCAAGGATATGACCCATGTTACCCTACTGAACCTTATTGCACTACAAAAAAAATACACTTCCGTGATGATACGTGTTTGTCACAGTAGGTCGCTTTTTTTGTCATGCATGTACATCCATGACAAATTTATGACAGAATTAAGATAGTCATACCTGTGCTGTCGTAGAAGTGTTCCATGACATTACCAAAATTATCATCACGGAAGTGTCCACTTCCATGATGATAAATCGCGCGTCACAGAAGTGCTTTCGTCAAGGGTGACCGACACGTGGCATCCACCGTAACGGAACGCCGTTAAGCTATCGGGTCGGGTTTTGGATCCGATAACCCGTTAATAGCCCCGACCAATGGGGATTTTCCACGTGTAAAATCATCATTGGCTAGAGGAAACATGTGTCAGCTCATCGTCACGACAGATGTCATCCACTCATTGGACAGAAGGCTCCTATGATACGTCGACACGTGGCACGGCCCAACAAGTTTAAATGGGCCGGCCCAACTAAAGGCCCACAAGATTTTGCGAACCATAATGGGCCAGCCCAGTTAAAGGCCCACGAGATTTTGCGGACCATAATGGGCTGGCCCAGCTAAAGGCCCACAAGATTTTGCGGGCCATAATGGGTCGGGCCAGGTAAAGGCCCACAAGATTCTTGTGGGTCATAATGGGTCGGCCCAGCTAAAGGACCACGAGATTTCGCCGACATTAATGGGCCGACCCAGCTGTAGGCCCACAAGATTTTGAGGACCCTAGTAGGCCGGCCCATTAACTGGCTGCCATGTTTTGGGCCAAATGCTGGCCCATATTTGATCCGGTCCATTAATGGCCTGCCACGCTCCGGGCCTTATAGTGGCCCATATGAGATCCGGCCCGTTAAAAGCCTACCACGTTCTAGGCCAAATTACGGCCCAGATCAGGTCCAGCCTCTAAGAGGCTTTGGGCTCAATTATGGCCCATATCAGATTTGGCCCATCAACTAGACACTATGATTTTGGGCCCACTTGCTAAAGGCCCACTTAGTAATTCGGCCTAATATTAGTTTTGGCCTGTTAAGGGCCCGTTTAACATTTCGGCCCTATATTAATTTCGGCCTGTTAAAAGCCCGTCATATAGTTGGGCCTAACTACGGCCCGGTTTGCATCCGGCCTGCTCACAGCCGATATCTGATTGGGCCAAACAAGGACCCAGACAATTTTGGCCTGTTAAAAGCCCGTGATTTGATTCGCACAATCATGTGCCGGGGTTCATTTCGGGCTGCTGCATAACTAGTAGGAATTAAGAACAAACCTACTCTATACAATAAAGAAATTACGGCATAGTAACTAAGAATAAACCTACACTACACAATAAAGGATTTAAGGTATATTACATCCACTGGGCATCAAAGTTCGCCACCAGTGATCATAAAGCGCAATGAAGAAGCAGATTACAAAAACTGGGCACCATTGCAGCGTAACAAAATAATACTGAACCGAGACCACTTCCAAGACTGTTCAAGAAAGGTTAGCCTTGCGGGGGAACTGCTGCGCAAGCTGCTGAGCAAGACTGTGAGACCGGTCTAGCATGTCAGTCATAGCTTCCAGGTGTAGCTGTTTAGCGATGAGGTTCTCATTGGTGTTCTCCGCAATCTTTCTTAGAGATAGGACTTCAAGTCGAAGTTGAGTTGCAGAATGCCTTTCTGCTAGAACTTGGGACTGAAGAAGTCGAACTGATTCAGACAACGAATTCTGTGAGCTTGTCTGACTGTTAGTCTCAAGTAACTTGAACACTGCATCAAGACAAGACTTTCGGGTTGTCTCGCTATCTTCAAGATGTTTTGCCTTCTTTGCTGCAATATATGTTGGGTTTGTCTCACAGCCTTCAGTAGACTTGTGCATGCCATCAGGCATATCACCCTGAAACAAAGCAGAGAGATGACAGGTTTTGCACGTGTATAAACAAAGATGATAACTGTTCTGTCAATTCTATCCAATTTCAAATTAGAAATTAAAGAGTATGTTCAAAATATCAATAGCATAATCTGGCATTATTCATAATGCGGGGAGCTTCACCACACTATTGGATTACCATGTCAACATAACAAGCATAGATGAAGGGCAAAGAAAATCATTGTATCTATTTTGGATAATGTGCATGGCATGTTGTTCATATCATCAGCCACATCAGTAAGATAAAACAGGAGATGACAAGGTGCAAACGTGGGCTGCTTCACCACACACTGGATTATAGATCCACAAAAACAAGCATACATATAGGGAGTATTAAGTAATGTGCATGGTATGAATAAGGAATTTGGTTTTATAAGTAAAACTTAGAACTTACGGTTCTTACGAACATGCATTTTGGTAGAAACATCAAACTAAACAGTAGTAAACGATAGGGAGTATGAGCAAATTAAACAGCAGTTGAGGATAAAGGCTTTAGAAGGACTAACTTACATTAATAGTTAACACCGGCTTTATAATGCCCTTCTCCATGGCAAGGGAAGGATAACTCAAGAATTTCAGCACATAATCTTCTTCATAAGCATTGCCTGTACTCTACATTTTGTAGAGAGTAATTATAGATATGATAATACTGGAAGGGATAGAGGATAATGAAGATAAGATGCAGATTGATGCTACATAATCAACTACCAATCCCTGGAAGTACAAGCGTTACAGGACAAAATGTACTGACAAGAGCAATGGGCTACACTTCTGCACTGGCATTGTCTGTGTAATCTACTTGTTGGTAAGATTAAATATAGATCTGATCTTTTTTAGTAAATGGTGGGAGAGGGAGATAAGATGCAGAATGCTACAAAATGAACCAATCCCTCTTCCCATAATACAAGAGTGTTTTGAACACTGGTGTACTGTACAAAACGTTCTTATATTATGGGACGGAGGTAGTAGCTGTTAATGTAAGTACAGTGATAGACCACATTCAGTCCTTACAAGAGGACTGCAGAGCTAAACCTCTTCAAAAGCATTGGGTTGATTCTAAATTTATGTAAGAGTCCATGCGGATCTTATAATGTCCACCAAATGGACGATTACGAGGCTAACATGTGTAGTGATGCTACATAATCAAACAACTATGAAAGTAAGTATGGTCATACAGGGCAAGAGGTACTCACAAGAGCAATGCAGTGTGCAGTATAGTTGCGAGATTCTGTGGTCCCTTGAGAACGAATGTTCTTCTGCTAACAGTTTTCGTACAAGTGAGACATTAAGGCAAATGCAGAAATGTAGTTCAAATTGTGATGTGATATCATAGACAGCACCTTACGCTGCAGCCGAGACCAATGTGTAACAAGATTATTCCAGTCACCGTCGGATAAATGTAGCACCGGAGACTTTACAGAAATTTCATTCAGAGGCTTGCCATCGAAGTGCGCTGGCCTCGGGTAGGAACGATACTTCATGAACGAGTGCTTGAAAAGCGCAACCAACCCTTGCTCGTCATCACAATCCAGTATGCGCCTCGCCTATTTAAAAGAATGAAATCTTGTGTCTTCTGTCAGCAGAAACATATGCAGTAAAGACCATGAATAACATTAGTACATTACTTATGCGTAAGTTGTGGAGGAAGACTGGAAATTGTTCTGTGTCTACGGTATAATCTTTCAATGAAGGAAATATGCGCACAAAGTTCCTGACAACAACATAAGCTTCGTCTTCTAAACTGGGAAGAAATGGAACAGGGGTCCTATTTGCTGCCATTGGGGCTCTCTCTAGTTCGAAAAGGGATTTGGCAACTGGATTTGGTGTACTCTTTGTTGGAATGGGGGTTTTGCATCGTACAGCTGGTGCTATGTCAACTGGCATAATCATACTGTTTGCTGCAGTTGGGGTCTGCTAAGTTGGGGCATCAGAAATGACCAGTGTAGTAGGGCTAGAGTCTGCTAGAGTTGGCGTATTTTGTGGGTCAGGTGATATTGCAACTACACCTAATGGGCTATTTGATTTATCAAGTGCCACTACCTTTTCCAAATAATTTGCTTGTGCTCCTCCACGATCAGCAATCGCCCTCTTCCTTTTGAACGTCTGATACACAAGAACAACATTTGAATGGATAAATATGGTATGATGACAGATGGAATATGTACTGAAAATGGATAGGCAGGGCGTATTCACATACACGATGTGTAAACTAAGCTAATGGCAGTTCAACAAAGTAGAAGCAATGCAAAGCATCAGTTGCAAGATATGTACGAGCAATGTAACCTTGGAAAGTTAGAGCAAGTACCTTTATGGGTGAATAAGATAGGGCATCTTCCTCTGACTCCTTCACTAGGGAGCTACATTGACTTAGGTCTCCCTCTAGCTCAGAATCACTATTAGGATCATATTCTGAGCATGAATCTGTAGGTGGAGAGTGTTTGCATTGCATTGCATCCAGACTTGATTTCAGTCCCTTAATGCCAAGTTTGACCGCCATGGCATTGTTCTGCTTTATTCTTTTCATGCGTGCAAGCTCATAATCATTATGATGCTGTTCAGAATCTGAGATTCATGAAAACATAAAAAGTAGTCAGATTATCTATGGAATGCATTGCGGTTTCAACTCAGAGAGTGTCTCCCTATAAACCCCTGCATATGCAAAGTTCACCTCCCCAACCGTGCTGACCAGACCACACACAGAGATACACACCCGAGCGGCGAACATGCATTTTTGAAACTAATTTAGGAACATTTAGATGACCAATTAAACAACTCTGTTTTAATAATATCAGATTCGTATTTGAACAACTAAGCTTGCTTAGCTTTATGGGAGGAGCAGTGTTATTATGACATGAAGCATGTATTCTGATCATATAGTGATCATAAAAGGGGGAAACTCTAAGCATATATTTTTTAGCAAAAGAGGGTTTCCCCTCTGATTTCTATTAAAGAAACCACCACGGAACCAACATGATCAATTAAACCCTAAGCATGATCAATTAAACAGTATTATGGCTGGGCCATGGCAGATTTGAAGCTGCAAACCGGAGAAATGATATTTAGCATCCATTGTTTGCTGCGAACTAAGAACTAAATTCTAAGAGCTAAAAAGAAAGTAGTGTAACCAAGTTAAGATCTATTTTCTGGTTGAGATCAAAAAGTTGAGGAGATATGAAGTACCACCTCTCTTGTGGCGCCGTGTAGGCATCGGGGGTGCGATGGCTGTCGGTGGCGTTGAAGCAGATCTGCGACGGTAGACGGGTGCATCGGGGGATAAGTCCCGTTGTGGTGGAAGAGAACATCGTGTGAGCGGCCCCAGCAAAGAGGACGCCGGCGCCGATGAAGCGAGAGGACGCGATGCAAGGCTATTGGTCCGTCGCCGTGGATGAGAAACGTCCATCTCTAGCAGTGGACGACGCGGTCTTGGTAGGCGCTCTGGCATGGTGGAGGACGGTGGCGATGGATGTGGTGGAGGACGGCGGCGATGTATGGGGTGGCGGACGGAGGCTGGTGTGGGAATGGGGTGTTCTAGCGCGGACGATGTATGAATGGGAAAATGGAGGGAGAGGTACGGGGAACCATGTTTTTGGGACGCGCCTGTCTGAAATATGGGAAAGTTACGAACTTATCCCCCGTTTCAAATTTGGACGTCTCGTCGGTTGGGGATAGGTCGGTAATCTCGCATCTCCCAAATATTTGACGTTAACTATTTCGGGCGAGGAGAGGGTGTTTTGCCGCCCACGGTTGGCGCCCACGGTGTATGAACGGGGCTGACAGGTAGGGCGGTTGTGTCATGTCTGATGGAAGTTACACATCTGCCCCTATTTAAAATATTAGCCTACATCGATTTCGGGCGAGGAGAGGGTGTTTTGCCGCCCACGGTTGGCGCCCATGGTGTATGAACGGGGCTGACAGGTAGGGCGGTTGTGTCACGTCTAATGGAAGTTACACATCTGCCCCTATTTAAAATATTAGCCTACATCTATTTCGGACGAGGAGAGGGTGTTTCGCCGCCCACCGTGTATGAATGGGGAATGGAGGGAGAAACAGAGGTCTTTCGGACGAGCTTGAATCAAATGAGTTTTGCCGCCCATGTTTGACGCCCACCATGTCGGAATGGGCTCAGAGGCGGTCGTGTCACGTCTAATTGAAGTTACTAACCTACCCCTATTTAGAGAAGTGGAAATCGGGCCGATGGATTGTCCGTGTAATGGGTAGACAGTAATTTCCATCTCCCAAACACTTGGCTTCGGGCGGCCGATGTGGGAGTGGACATTTTGTTGTTTGTTTCGAATTTTGGGACAATAAGCATCCACGTTTACCCTGGCAACTAAATTCAAATCCATTTTGTATTCCTATATGAACCTTTATAAATCATTCTATGTGTTTTTATATATCTTCAGAAGGACGACAAAGATGTATTCCACTGTCATATATGAATATGGTTTACAAATGCCGATACTCAAATTCAGAAACTAGAATCCAGTTTAAGGTGAATTCGAATATTTGGAACACTTCATGTCCAACTCAAATGTCAAACGCAGCATAATGTGTACTCCCATTTAGATATGTACACAAGCGATGTATCAAGATTCAAGTACCGAGTCAATCAACCAAGAATGTACGGAACTAATAGACATATAAACACTTATAGAGTATATGGATCAATAATATCAACTAACATACATAAGCCAGGCCGCTGTACTTTTTTTTGGCTACAACATCATCCTTTTTTAGCCAGCATCTTGGCCCTTTCCGATGCGTGCCACTTATGGTCCATCTATACTAATATTGCTGAATGCACATTCAACCCGATTGGCATATTTGTAGGTCTGGCACAGCAATCCAAATGAAATGCCTCCGAGTCTTATCAATTAATACAGACTTGTGCTCAAATAAAATTACAAAAAAACAATTATTACATGATCTCTAAAACAAATGGTTTGATTGATTACATGAACAGACAACACAAAGGTTATTCAACTGTGGAAAGAACATTTCACCTATGATTTACCAAGTAGGAATTTAATTTCCTTTTTTCCTTCAGGACCTTAACAATCTGGTCAGTCTCAGCTTGCTTCGTTTTGAAATCCACCAAATATTTAACGGTTGTCTTGAGTACTGCTTGTGATTGCGCTGTTTGCTTCCTCAACATGTCAACTTCATCTCTAAGTGCAGAAGCAGAATCTCTTTCTACCACTAGTTTTGTCTCTAGAGCATCAGCAGTTGGAAATTCATAATGCACGATTGGGCCGGTGCCACTGCTGTGGGATGATGCAACGTCCATGGGGACCTCGCTCTTTGATCTTCGGCTAACCTATTTTGCCATTAAAGTTCAGATTGGATTCAGAAAAGTTGAAGTTAGCAAAACATCTCAACTGGGAGTTATAACAGCAAACCAGTTAAACAAACAAGGAATTAAAGAGTTTCAATTGGATGCTGAAAAGTAGTTATTAACATCATTGTAACCCGCTGTTGTAGCAGCAAAGCAGTTAAACAAACAAGTAGATATTTAAGTTAAGGCAAACAGGTAATTCTTAACAGTAAGTATCAAACACATAGATAGGCGCAGTCTACAATATGATTAACAGGCTGTGCCATTATGTAATCAGTAGCAAACTAAATTAAGCCAAGCAACGTAATTGAACAATTTTGCAATAAGTGGCTAACTAAAATTCCGAGAAGCGGGTAACTGAACTTACGCTAGTTCTTTGTACAGGCACACTGCAACTTCTTTTTCGCTTAGAAGGTTGTACGAAGTAGTCCATGGCATCAATTGCTTGGATACACAGTCCCAATACTTCTTTCTTCCCACACTGCATGGGTGCCGGGGTACTGATCCACGAGCACCTATGGGACCGGCGGGTCGAGTCCCTTTCGGTTCGGCGGGGGCGGAGGTCGCACGAAGAGCGGATCAAGGCGAAGCACACGAGCGGTTTACCCAGGTTCGGGCCGCACGGATGCGTAAAACCCTACTCCTGCTTTGTGGTTTGTATTGAGTTCTTGCTCGGGAGCGCGGAGTGCTACAGTACACCCCAGCAGCTAACGAGACCGAGCGTGAGTGTTCTGTTTCTCCGAACCCCCCAACCCCTCTCTACGTTGCACATGGGCCTCCTTTTATATGCTCAAGGGGTCACCGACAGGTGGCAACGGAGACAAAGGGTAAAAATGGAAAGGTGCTGTGGTAGGTATAGCTACCTGCTATAGTGTATCATACCTAACCCTGACGGCAGGGGACAAGGGCATTAAATGCCCGTCTGCGTCTCCTAAAAAGTGCAAAAGGGACCGTCAGGGGCACCACCGCCCGCCACGATGGCAATCTTGTCAGCGCCGCTCGCCACCGTGCACCGCTGGCTGCACAGCCCCCCGCCACGTACGCCTGGAAGGGTCCCAGAGCGACACGTTGGTGGATGTGCTGGAGCGCGGTCACAGAGTGGTAGCTTGCCACGGCAAGCGCCTTGCCGCGGTCATTGTCTTGTCGCGTCCGGGAACTTGTCGCTCACCGGGCCTTGCCGGGACGCGTGGCGCGTCGCGGCAAGTTCCTTGAAGTGCCTTGGTTGGCCTTCTCGGCAAGCTCCTCTTGCCGGGGTCTTGAGATGCTTTTGTTGGCCTTCCCGGCAAGCTCCTCTTGCCGGGGTCTTGTCTCCTTGGCTTGGATACTTTGTCCTTGAATGGCGCCAAAGGAACCACGGAGGACCTTGGCGGTCACCTGGCAAGTCTTGCCGCGGGGTGCTGCGACTGCCCGTGCACAAGTTCGGGATACTAGGGTACCCCTACTCTAGTACACCGACTGGAGCCCCCGGGCCTGGGCCATACACGGTGCCGAGCGCTGTTGGGCCAGGCCCAAAACAGGGCACGGGCACGCGCGGCCTAGGTTACGCCGTATCTCTCTCCGCATCCACCGCGCCCTCCCCGAACGGCACGCGTTGAATGCGGCATCGTGGGAGAGATCTTGGGGGGTTTCTTTATTCAGAAATGCGGAACGTCCGCCCCCTCCCTCTTTATAAGCAGAGGAAACAGGGGTAGTTCGCCCATTCGTCAGTTGCTGCTTCAATCTCAGAAATCTCCGCCGCTCCCTTGTCTTCCCAAAGTCGAAAGAGAGCAGCGCTCCGCCCCCCATCGCCACCAGCACCACCAACGCCGTGGCTCCAAAAGCTGACAAGGGGAAGGTTGTGAAGTCGACCGAGGCGCAGCGGCTTGCGGCGCTGCGAAAGGAGCGGGCAGTCTTCCCCCCCCCCAAGCTCGCCGCGAGGGAGCTGAGGGAGAACTACTACCTCTTCTGGTCGATGGAGACGCGAGCGCATCCGCGCACGAAGGTACTTCCAGCTACCGCTTGGAAGAGGGCTCCAAACGGATATCCCTTCTTCGCCTTGTTCTTCTACCGTGGGCTCTGCCCGCCCTTCTCTGAGTTCTTCTGCGATATCATGAACACCTACGGGTTCCACCTCCTTGACTTCACCCCCAATGCCGTTCTGACGATGGCAGTTTTCGCACATCTCTGCGAAAACTTTGTCGGAGTCCATCCCAATGTAGCCCTTTTTCGCCACTTCTTTATGCCCCGAGTAGAGAGAGGAGAGCCTTTATCCGGCGGGATCGCCTGGATCTCAAGGGCCGGCAAGAAGGACACTTATCTGGAGGGAGAGTTCCGCGGCAAGTGGGAGGAATGGAGAGCAGACTGGTGCTGGATTGACGAGGAGAACCCGCAGCCATTCACCGCCCGGCGCCAAGCCCCAGTAGCACGCGGCAGCGACTGGAGTGACGTGGCCCCGGAAGACGACAGGCTGAAGATTGCTGTCACTCGGATCCTACGCCTCAGGCTTGTCGGGCTCACTGTAGGCGCTGTTGGCGCAGATTTCCTTTGCCGCCGCATCGCCCCCCTGCAGGAACGAGGGAGACCCGCCTGGAGTTCAAGAATGCGGCGGATATCATGAGGCTGCGGCCGGGCCTCAACTTCAACTTCACTGTTCTGGAGCTCAACGCGATGCTCCAGGAGCTGTTCAAGTATGACCCCCAACATCCCGAAGTGTTCAGGTTGCCGGGGAGTGTCGTTCCGCTGTGCAACAACTCCGCGCTCGACCGCATCCGTGCAATGATGCCGCTGTGCGACTCGCATGGAATTGTCCCAACTTGGCAAGAGCCTGCAGACGATGTCGTGCAGCAATTCTTCGATGGCTTGGTAGAAGTGCCGATCCGCCCCGACGAGAAGGATAGCCTTACTCGCGACACCACCGATGAGGAGATGACACGCATCGCCACTAGGCTGGAAGAGGCGGCGGCAGCCGCAGCCGCGGGCGAATTTGGATTCACCATGGAGGAGGCAGGGGCAGCAGAGGCGGGAAGCCGTGCCGAGCGAGAGGAGCGCGTCGGCGAGAAAGAACTTGCCGGGCATGGCGCCGGGTCGAGCGAGCCCGCCAAGGATACGAGCGGCTCGCTGGAAATCAACTCGTCTTCCACCTCATCTTCAGACAGCTCGCCGCAAGCAGGGCCTCCATCTCCACCAAGAAGGCGTCTCCGCAAGGCCGGTGACGTAGCGGAGCGGCAGGCGGGTCAACACTCGCCGCGCCGCGTGACATGCTCCACCGCGGCAAACCGTTGCCGCGGGAGCACCTCATGCTGCGACGGCAACTGGAGCGGGGTCTAGCCGGACCACCGCTTCTGCTCCTGTCGCTTCTCACGCCGCGACGGCAACCGGAGCGGGGTCGTCTCAGACCACCGCCACTGTTCCCGCCAAGCGGCCAAGGGAAACCACTCCTCCGCCTCCTCGCGTCGGACGTGAGCCGGACTTCGACTTCTCCGCGTTCAGCTCCGACGAGGAAGAAGAAGAAGAGTAAGATTCTCTTGTTGTACTTGTAGTTCTTCAATTCTTGCTGTTTGTCTTGTATTTCATTTGCTTTACTCTGAACTTGTTCCTCTTTAGGACTCTGGTCCGGAGAGCAGCGAAGAGAGCCAAGGTCCCGGTGATCGTCATCGAGGACGAACCCACTGCGACAGTAGGGGGTGCGCCCGAGACAACCTTGCCGGACCCGGCAACTTTTCTCCAGAGCAGCCCCCAGCGTAAGTATATGGTTCGCTTTCTGCTGTGAGGTGCGCATGGATACTCTGTCTTTGCTGATATCTAACTGCTGGTTTGTGTAGGAGCAGAGCAACCCCACCAGGAGCCAAGGGAGAGTCCTCCGGCAAGGGAGAGCTTTCCGATAAGGGAGAAGTCTCCGGCAAGGGACAGCACCAGCGGCCCCCCGACGGCGGAGACCACGACTGCAGAACCCGGTACAGGTAATCCTTTCGCTGCAAGACTTCCCTTGGGTTCTTCTTCTTTTGATCTTCTTGGGTTTTTGCTTGACCCTTCTCCCTTTTCCGGTTGTCAGACCCATCTACTACGGAGCCGATGGAAACCGAGGTTGCTGCCGGCGACGTCGCTGCCACCGAAGAAGCAGCCGGTGCAGAGGCCGCCAAGGCTACCGCCGCAGCAACTGGCGAGGGGTCTGGCGATCGCACAGACGGCCCTGAGGCCGCAGGAGCGCCAGGCGCTACGTCGACCGCCGACCCATCCGCCGCTGCCGCAGCGCCAGGCTCCGAAGAGCCCCAGCCAGGCGTCTACTTGAAGGCCGGCGATGGCGTCTTCATCAACCTCCCCTGGGCGTCAAGCTCCAGGGCACCGGTCGAGGGAGAGATCTTCGACGGGGAGGTGCTCGCCTCCGCTGGGCTGACGCTGGTTGACGCGCCGAGCAGCAGCAGCAACGAGCCTGAGGAAGAGCGGCTGCTGCGGAAGTTGTTGTCGCTCTACCGCGCGCGGCAGGCCAAGCTGGAATCCCGCAAGGCGCTTGTCGCGGAGGCGGGAGCAGACATCGAGAAGCGCGCGGAGGAGCTCCGGGGTCTCCACCAGGAAGCTCTCCGGTCCCTGGCGGAGGAGCGGGAGCAACTCGCCGAAGAGCAGAAAGCCTTCCTCCTCGAGAAGGCTGAAGTCAGAGAGCAACAGCGGCTTGCCGCTGAGAAGCTGTCTGCGCAGGAGGGCGAGCTGGCGCAGCGGAAGGTCAATCTTGACGCCCACGAGGAGGAGCTTGCCGCGCGCGAGCGAACTTTCGGCGGAGCCCTCAAGCAAGCAGAGGATGCTGCCGCAGCCGCCGAGGCCGCCAAGAAGGAGCTGGAGACGAAGGTGGCGCAGCTGGAGGCCGATCTCGCCGAGAAGGGCAAAGAGCTCAGCGCCGCCAAGGACTCCAACGCGGATCTTGAGTTGAAGCTGACCACTTTGATCAAGACGCTGGACGGCGCCAAGGAGCAGGAGGTGGCCTTGAAGGGGGAGATCAAGGCCGACAAGGTGCTGCTGGAAAGTGCTGTCGCCGGCCAGAATGCTTTCAGGGAAAATGTGGAGCACTGGACAGAGAGCCTCGTGAGTGCTGCCGCAGATATTGACAGGGAGCTGGCGCAGCTGGGGGTGGAGGATCTTGGGTATCCCTCTGATGAGAACCTCCAAGCCAGCGCCAAGCTCACCTTGTTCTTCAAAGGCGTGGCGACGGCCCTTCAGCGGCTCCGGGAGAAGATCCAAAGCGGCTGGCCGACGAGTCACGCAAGATCTGCGCGGGAGCTCTTCAGAAAGTGTTGGTGAAGGTGGCCTTCCGCAATCCGGGCCTCAACCTCACCAACATCCTCAAGACCCTGCCACCGGATGCTGATCTGGAGGCGCTCAAGACCCTTGTCGCACCCATTGTGGACAAGGTGAGCGGGATCAAGAGGATCGAGGGTGATCGCGTAGACTAGGTCGCCCGTTTCTTCTTTTCTTGTCGCTGTTTGTCATGTTATGAAAACAATCTGTTAGAGCCGCGACAAGCTATCTTTGTAATATAACTCCATTCCGGGTAATGACTGCAATGTTATTCCCTTTACTTGATTCCTCCCTTTGTATGTTTTTTTTACCCTACGCTTTTAGGGAACTTGCCGGTGCAGGCACCTGAGCCGCGAGCGCTGAGTGCGGGACGTCAGCAGCCTGCTGGCGGTGCCGCTACCGACAAGAAACCTTGTCGCAACTAGTTGCAGCTCACTTAAGTTGTTGAGCGGACTCGAAACAAAGTAAGGGCGCAACTAGCTACGAGTTGGTTCCTCCGCGCACAGGTTTTCCATACAAAGTGCGGTCGTTCAAGGGAGATAACTTAAAAAATTTAAAAATCTGATTGCTCAAACTTTGGCAACTTAGCTTTTCTGTTGTTTGCTTCCCGGCAAGGCGAAACTTTCTTGAACGACGCCTGACGCCTGGTCCATACCATTATCTTCTCCTTTCCCCCCCGGCAAACTTGTGGGCGAGGGAACCTTCCTTTCCTTGAGAAAAAAGAAAGTAGAGAAAATAAAGATATGGAGCCTTACGGCTCGTTATTGCTTACCGGGGAGTAGGTGCTGCACAAAGTGTCAGATAACACATGCAAAAAATAGAAAGCATGAAATTGACAAGATGTGCGGTGCACATGAGCTTTACTTATGCACGGGGTCTGCGCCCGGCTTTGTACAAAGGATTACATGCAACAGCGGCAAGACTTGTACAAAAGGTGGTTGCCGGAACAGGTTCCGGCAACCGCGCCTTACGGGTAAAACTTACGAAGATGCTCAGTATTTCAGGAGTTGCTCGCCGGAATGGCATCTTCGGTCTCAAGGCGGACAGCGCCAGGCCTAGTGACTCGTTTCACCCGGTAAGGGCCTTCCCACTTCGGCGTCAACTTGTTGGAATTCTTGGCGGACCGAACACGCCAAAGAACAAGGTCGCCTTCCTCGAGACTTCTGGCATTAACTTTGCGGCTATGGTAGCGGCGCAAAGCTTGCTGGTAGCGAGCAGCTCGCACAGCAGCCTGAAGACGGTCTTCCTCAAGGAGTAGCGCGTCATCTTGTTGCAGCTGCTCTTGCTCAAGCTCATCATAGGCGAGCACTCGAGGTGACCCGTATACGAGTTCCGTGGGGAGAACTGCCTCTGCTCCATATACTAGAGCGAAAGGTGTCTGGCCAGTGGCTCGATTTGGCGTCGTCCTGATCGACCAAAGAACCACCGGCAGCTCCTCGATCCAGTTTCTTCCGCACTTGTGCAGCCTGTCGAAAGTTCTGGTCTTGAGCCCACGCAGCACTTCAGCATTTGCCCTCTCTGCTTGACCGTTGCTTCTCGGGTGAGCAACAGAAGCGAAGCAGACCTTGGCGCCAAGATCTTGGACGTACTGCATGAAGGTGCGGCTCGTGAATTGCGTACCGTTGTTGGTGATTATCCTGTTAGGGATCCCGAAGCGGCAAACAATCGACCTGAAGAACTTGACTGCTGACTGTGCTGTCACCTTCCTCACTGGTTCCACTTCCGACCACTTTGTGAACTTGTCGATTGCAACGTACAAGTACTCAAAGCCCCCGGCTGCTCGGGGAAAGGGGCCGAGGATGTCGAGCCCCCAGACCGAAAATGGCCAGGATAAAGGGATCGTCTGGAGAGCTTGAGCTGGTTGGTGTATCTGCTTGGAATGGAACTGGCACGCTTCACACTTGGTTACTTGTGCAGTTGCATCCTGGAGGGCTGTCGGCCAAAAGAAACCTTGCCGGAATGCTTTGCCGACAAGTGCTCTTGCGCCAATGTGGTGTCCACATATGCCTCCATGTATCTCTGCCAACAGCTTTTGTCCGACTTCCCGGTGAATACAATTCAATTTCACACCGTTGAGTCTTCTTCTGTATAGTGTCTTGTCGACAAACTGGTACATACTTGACTGTCAAGCTACTCTTTCCGCTTCTTCTTGCTCTTCGGGAAGTTCTCCTATCTGAAGGAAACGGACAATCTGCTGCGCCCATGCTGGAGCTTGCGGCTCGACAACAAGGACTAAAGGCAAATCTGCTGCTGCGGAAACATCCGCTTCTATGGCGAGAACCTGCGAATCTGCCGGAGCTTGACGTTCCCCGGCAAGCTTGCTGGAGCAAAACTTGTCGGGAGCTTCTGCTTCAACGGAACAAACCCTAGGGCTTGCCGGAGCATATTGCTCCTCAGCGGTCTTGGCGTTGATCTTGGGGACCTTCTTGGCGGCGGCTTCGGGAAGCTCTGCCGGAAAATAGTCACCAGAAATCAACTTCCTCTTCTTGCTCTGTCCGCTTGATGGTGTTACAGACGGTTGAGTCAGCTTGAGCACAAAGATCCCTGGTTCCACAGGTAACTTAAGTGCGGCGCACTTTGACAGGCCATCGGCGATGGCGTTCTGAGCTCTTGGAACATGCTCCATCTGTAGGCCTTCAAAGTGCTCTTCTAGCTTTCTCACTTCGTCGACATAGGCTTCCATCAACGGACTCTGATAGCTCTTATTCACTTGGCGGACGACAAGCTGCGAGTCACCCCTGACAATGAGCCTCTTGATCCCAAGGTCTGCTGTGATCCTGAGACCGGCAAGCAAGCCTTCATACTCTGCAGTATTATTTGTTGCTTGCTCCTTGGGAAAGTGCATCTGGACTACGTACTTGAGGTGCTCTCCGGTGGGTGCGACAAGCAGCACGCCAGCGCCGGCGCCTTGCAGCGAAAAGGCACCATCAAAGTACATCAGCCACTCTTTGCTTGCTTTGTCGACAGGGATGCTCGTTTCTGGAATTTCTTCATCTGGTGTTGGCGTCCATTCTGCTATGAATTTTGCCAATGCTCTGCTTTGGATAGTTGAAGTACTCTCAAACTTAAGGCCAAAACTTGACAGTTCTAGTGCCCACTCAACAATCCTGCCTGTCGCTTCTGGATTCTGTAGTATCCTCTTCAGCGGAAAGCGAGTGACAACTGTGATCTCATGTGCTTGGAAGTAATGGCGCAGCTTTCTCGAGGCCATGAGAAGGCCGAAAAGCAATTTCTGCACGCCAGAGTACCTTGACCTAGCCCCCTGCAGAAGGGAACTGACAAAGTAAACTGGGCGCTGTACCATTTTCTTCTGTATCTCCTCGCGCGTCTGCGCAGATCCATCCTTGTCGGGACCAGAGCTTGTCGGGGAAGCCCCCCGCTTGTCGCTGGATGCGCCTGCCATGGTTGCTGGCTCATCATCTGCCTCCCTCTCTGCCACTAACGCAGCACTAACCACTTGATTGGTTGCCGCTATATACAGCAGCAACTTCTCTTGTGGCTTAGGTGCGACAAGTGTTGGAGCGGAGGACAGGTATCTCTTCAGGTCTTGCAGCGCAGCCTCCGCTTCCGGAGTCCATTTCATTGGACCTGCCTTTTTCAATATTCTGAAAAACGGCAGGGCACGCTCAGCAGACCTAGAGATAAACCTGCTGAGAGCAGCCACGCAACCGGCAAGTCTTTGTACATCCTTGACGCGCTTTGGTGCTTCAATCTGCTCAATGGCCTTGATCTTGTCGGCATTGGCTTCAATTCCCCGCTGAGACACGAAGAACCCGAGAAGCTTGCCGGAGGGGACTCCAAACACACACTTCTCTAGGTTGAGCTTGAGGCTGATCTTGCGCAGATTTGCAAAGGTCTCGTCTAAATCTTGGATCAGAGTTGCCTTGTCCTTGCTCTTGACCACTATGTCATCCATGTAGGCTTCCACATTTCTGTGTATTTGTGGCTCAAGAGCGACTTGGACTACCCTTGCAAATGTTGAACCAGCATTTTTTAATCCGAAAGGCATCCGTATGAAACAGTACGTGCCACATGGAGTAATGAATGCGGTCTTTTCCTCATCCTCTTCCGCCATGAAGATCTGATGGTATCCTGAGTATGCGTCAAGAAATGAAAGCAAATCACATCCGGCTGTGGAGTCAACAATCTGGTCAATGCGCGGCAAAGGAAATGGGTCTTTGGGACAAGCTTTGTTAACATCGGTAAAATCGATACAAAGTCTCCATTTCCCGTTCGCCTTGCGCACGACTACAGGATTGGCCAACCACGTAGGATGGAGCACTCCTTTGACAAGGCCTGCCGCTTCCAACTTCTTGATCTCTTTTGCAATGAATTCTTGGCGCTCCACTGCTTGCTTCCTGACTTTCTGCTTGACGGGCCGTGCATGAGGACAAACGGCAAGATGGTGCTCAATTACTTTCCTGGGAACACCGGGGATGTCAGACGGTTGCCACGCAAACACGTCGACATTCGCCCGCAGGAAAGCAATGAGCGCGCTTTCCTATTTAGGGTCTAGAGTGGCACTGATGGTGAAGGTACCACCAGTGCCGTCCTCCTTGGCGGACACCTTCTTGGTCTCTGGCGGAGCTGCCATTGTCTTCTTACACTTGCCGGTGGAGCTCGATGGTGCGTCCTCGACGGCGGCGCAGCACTCCGAAGAGGTGCGCTTGCCGGAGTGGGCATCAGAACTCTTGCCGGACTTGGTCTTCTTCTTCCCCCCGGGAGCTTCAACGGCAAGTGACTTGCGGTCTGTTGCGGCTGCCGCTTCCCGGTAGATCTTGTCGGTGCAGATAAGAGCATCCTTCTTGTCGCCGGGGACAGAGATGACGCTTATCGGGCCTGGCATCTTCAGCATGTTGTATGCGTAGTGAGAGGCTGCCATGAACTTGGCGAGTGCTGGACGGCCGATTATCCCATTGTAAGGCAATGGAAAATCAGCAACGTCAAAAGTGACCCTCTCAGTCCTGAAGTTCAGCTCGCTGCCAAATGTTACTGGCAACGTGACCTTCCCCTTCGGCTTGCTCCTTCCCGGGTTGATTCCTTGGAATGTGCCGGTCTCTTCAAGCTCGCTGTCAGGGATCTGGAGTTTCTGGAGTACAGCGGAGGAGATCAGGTTCAAGCCAGCCCCGCCGTCAACTAGCATCTTAGTGACCTTGAGGTTGCGGATAGTTGGTGAAACCAACATCGGCAAGCACCCGACCGCAGTTGTGTGATCAGGGTGGTCCTCAATATCAAAGATGATAGGCATGCTGGACCATTTCAGAAGCTTGCGTGACTCGACAGGTGGTTCCGCTGCATTGACTTCCCACACCCACTGCTTGAGTTGGCGGTGCGAAGTATGTAGAGAAGCACCGCCGTCAACGCACAAGACCTCTGTGGCTTTCTAGAACTCCTGCTCGCTGGTCTCGACATCATCCATGTCTTCGTCGTCGTCGTCATCTTCATCCTTATCGCGGCCGCGGGGAGGTCTGTCTCCTTGCCGCTGCTTGGCCTTGCCGCGGCGTCCTCCCCGGCCGGCGCGCTTCTTGCCAGATTGTCCAGCGCCTCCTTGGGCCCTCTCCTTGTCTCGTCGCTCATACTCAGCCTTTTGTTGCTGGACAAGCTGCTCGACCTTCTTGCAGCTCTGGAGGTCATGGCCCTTGGTGCGGTGGATCTTGCAGTACTGCTTGTCGGTGCCGTCCTGCTTGTCGGCGACCGCCACAGCCTGGCAGTTGGTGCATGCGTCAATCTCCTTGCCGGAGCTACCAACTTTGGCTTTCTTGGCGCCACCTTCGTTGCCGGACTGCTCAACGACTAGCACATCTTTGCCTTTCTTCTTCCTGTTCCGCCGCCGGTTTTTCTTTGCCGGGGCAGCATCCTCGCTGTCAGATCCTCCTGCTCCTGCATTCTCTCCAGGGAGTTTCCTCCCTTCCTCAGCACGTGCACACTTGTCGGCCAGGGCATACAGCTCACTAACGTCTCTGATCTTGCACATCGCCATCTCCTCCCGCATCCTGCGGTTATGCATGTTCTGATGGAACGCGCTGATGACCGCGGCAGGGTGGACATCTGGGATGTTGTGCTGTACACGGCTGAATCTCTGAATGTACTTGCGCAGGGGCTCTCCTTCCTTCTGGGCGAGCAGATGAAGGTCACTCTCTTGGCCATGAGGTTTGTGGCCGCCTGTAAAGGCACCGACAAACTGATGGCATAGGTCTGCCCAGGAGGATATGGAGTTGTCCGGCAAGTGCATGAGCCAGGACCTGACGTTGGGCTTGAGCACCAGCGGGAAGTAGTTGGCAAGGATCTTGTCGTCCCGCCCCCCAGCAGCCTGCACCGTGATGGTGTAGATGCTGAGGAACTCCGACGGATGCGACTTGCCGTCGTACTTCTCTGGTACGTCTGGCTTGAAATTCTTCATGCTGGGCCACTGGACTTGCCGCAGCTCACGAGTGAACGCAGGGCAACCTACCGCGTACGGCAAGTCGCCTGGTTCCCCTGGCGCATGCATGTCGACAGAGGGCCCAGCGCGCCGGTCTGATTGACGTCGCGCTTCTCTTCGGCGCTCGATGCGAGTACGAGCGTCTTCTTGCTGTCGTTCGTGAAGAACTTCGCGCTGATCGCGACGAGCTCGTGGATCTGATGATGCGGTGGAATCGCTGTCGAGGTGGATCCGGCGAGTCGGCGATCTTGGCCTTCGGGGTGGAGAGTGCACAGTAGTTGCACCCCCACCGGTCTTGTCGCCACCGGCTCGTGTCTGGCTGACTTGCCGTGGCTGCGACGTGCTCGGCTGCCGTTGAGTGTCGCCGTTGGCGAAGCCGATGAGACTCTGGATGGTGGCCCTCCAGTCGTCGATCTTGTCTGCTGTTGGAGGGTAGTCCAGGAGCAGTTGAGCTCGCGCCAAAGCTTCTGCTGCAGTGGCGGGTGGTGGTGGCGAACGATGCGAGGAGCGGGATATGCTCGGACTTCTAACTATGTTAGAAGGAGCAGTATCCCGTCCAAGCGACCGTGCCTCGCTCGTGCCAGCATGTTGGTGTGCATGCTGGTCTTGAGCACTCCGAGATCCACCAGCTCGATCTTGGTCCAGCAAACGCATGGTACCGTGAGTACCATGACGCTGCCGGTCCCGCGCCTCCTGAGATGGGCGCGGTGCATGTACGGACGCCGAGCTCTTGGAGTGCGCCCGGTCGTTGTGGGAGCCGGCTACGCCGCCGATGGGCAGCGCAGCCTTGTCCTTGGACCTGGCAGCACCGTGAGCTCCCTCGTCGATGCCCGTTCTTCCGCCGGCGTCCGCCCCATCAGCCGTTTGCTCCGGTGGTAGCAGGGCGGACGAAGCAGCCGCCTCCGAAGCCTTCTTCTTCGGCGGCATGTCGATGAAGATGATGAAGATCTAGCTCGCGTGAACACCGGATCTGGTTCACACAACCTCGACGCCCCCTACCTGGAGCGCCAAAGATGCTGGGGTACTGATCCACGAGCACCTATGTGACCGGCGGGCCGAGTCCCTTTCGGTTCGGCGGGGGCGGAGGTCGCACGAAGAGCGGATCGAGGCGAAGCACACGAGCAGTTTACCTAGGTTCGGGCCGCACGGATGCGTAAAACCCTACTCCTGCTTTGTGGTTTGTATTGAGTTCTTGCTCGGGAGCGCGGAGTGCTACAGTACACCCCAGTAGCTAACGAGACCGAGCGTGAGTGTTCTGTTTCTCCAAACCCCCCAACCCCTCTCTACGTTGCACATGGGCCTCCTTTTATATGCTCAAGGGGTCACCGACAGGTGGCAACGGAGACAAAGGGTAAAAATGGAAAGGTGCTGCGGTAGGTACAGCTACCTGCTACAGTGTATCATACCTAACCCTGACGGCAGGGGACAAGGGCATTAAATGCCCGTCTGCGTCGCCTAAAAAGTGCAAAAGGGACCGTCAGGAGCGCCACCGCCCGCCACGATGGCAATCTTGTCAGGGCCGCTCGCCACCGTGCACCGCTGGCTGCACAGCCCCCCGCCACGTACGCCTGGAAGGGTCCCAGAGCGACACGTTGGTGGATGTGCTGGAGCGCGGTCACAGAGTGGTAGCTTGCCGCGGCAAGCACCTTGCCGCGGTCGTTGTCTTGTCGCGTCCGGGAACTTGTCGCTCACCGGGCCTTGCCGGGACGCGTGGCGCGTCGCGGCAAGTTCCTTGAAGTGCCTTGGTTGGCCTTCCCGGCAAGCTCCTCTTGCTGGGGTCTTGAGATGCTTTTGTTGGCCTTCCCGGCAAGCTCCTCTTGCCGGGGTCTTGTCTCCTTGGCTTGGATACTTTGTCCTTGAATGGCTCCAAAGGAACCACGGAGGACCTTGGCGGTCACCTGGCAAGTCTTGCCGCGGGGTGCTGCGACTGCCCGTGCACAAGTTCGGGATACTAGGGTACCCCTACTCTAGTACACCGACAATGGGTAAGTCGAATGGTTAATCTGGTAAGATGGTGCGTCCTTGATATGTTATATGAGGACGTGTAGTCAGACTAGTTGTAGCCAAACACATCACACTGGCTTTTACTGTATATTTAATGCGATTACTTTTGGCATATCGAATCTAAGCAATCTACAATAGAATGAAAAGACCGGCATCCTACACATTATTGGCGAACTCAGTTCATAGAAACAAGCAATTCAACCATTCTGTGGGTAAATCAAAAGCGCCACTGGAATATTTTTCACTATCCAATCATACACACAAAAAGGGGCGACGCCACCATAGGGGCTGGTATGGGCGGCCGCCTCAGGTGGCTGGAAAGTGTGTACCTAGTTTGAGTCGTCCAGGTTGGCCCACGCTAGTTTTGTTCGTCCCAACGCACGAGCAGACAATGTAAAAAATGAAGAAAAATGTTTCAATTTGAATGGGCCAATAACATAAGTGCAAGGCAGGCCCTATAGCAGGCTCGCGGCCCAAACGAGCGCCTCCCATATCGATCGACAGCAGGAAAAGTCCCAATTCATTCGCTCCAGCCTCCAGTCTGGTTCGCTCCTAACCTAGCCGCCGCTGGACAGACCGACACAGCACTTCCTCGCGGCCTCGTTGGAGGGCAGTCGCCGGGCTTCAAGTGAACGGAAGGATAAGAAGATGAAGATCCAACCCTGGGTGTAGCCTGCGTGGGAGGCAGCGGCGGCAGCACGGGCATGGCATCGAGCTTGCGCAAATGGACAGTCGCAGCTTGCAAGAGTAGCATGCACAACGAGAAGGTACATCACATCCCTGATTATATCTAATTCAACTCTTCAATTTCTGGCCAATAGTTAAACCTGACGGTGTTGTAAAATTGCTTGTATGTAGGGAATCTATGAGAAAATGAAACCAATTTCTACATATTTTATAACTCCCCCAATCAATACTGAACTGACTGAATCTGATGTATCTAATCAAGTTTCCGGTGCAAACATACAAGCTCATGTTGTTCTTGAGCTTGAAGTGTCTAATGAACAGACTGCTAATGAAGGATTTGATGCAGACATTTTACATGCTCCTGGTGATGAACATATAGTGTCTAATGAGGGATCTAATGCAAGCATTTTGCAAGCTCATTGAAGGATATAGTGTCTAATGACGTTCTACTATGTTGAGAGAGACAGAGATTTGCAGGCATTGATGACAAGCAAATTATAGTGCATTTTCATAGCTTGAGGAAATGTCGAGGCCATTTACCAGAAAGTTCCCGTATCATGACAACATAGCATAAATACTTTTCTAATCTGTTGTTTGAAACTATTGGCATACTTGTGCAGGATAGATATATTGATATGCAGTTTGCGCACTGGTTATACGTGCAATTACACTTCGATATTTTCAGCCAGAGAACGAATAATTCAAGCAGGTACAGACCATGTTTGTAGTCCTTGTACACCATGTTGCATTTTGTGTTTTTTGGTGCTTGCATCATTTAGTGTTTATAATCTGAACTACTTTGGATCATTAGCTGGTTTTCAAAGTGCATGTAGCTTCACATTTCTCAAGTTATGTTGATTTCCGGAGTGCAAGTGCCTTCGTATTTTTTAAGTTAAATGTTCGCCCCTGGTAACTCGAATTCGTGGATCAGCCACTGCACACAAATCATACACGAATGCCAATACGAATTAAATGAAATGCAGGGACTTGCGCTAGCTCGTTGTACAGGCTCACTGTAGCTCTGCTTGCACTTGGGATGTTCCATGTACAAGTCCATGTTACCACTTGCTTGGATGTGCAGGCCTTGTGCTCCTTGCATCCCCCTCTGCATTTTTGACACGGCGAACGGTTGATCAAATAAGAGGAATCGACCTTGATGTTGTACCGGAGGACAGATATTTACAAGGTTATACGGGTGTGCAGGATGTGTACCACATCACGTAGCGCCGTCATGCTTCGCTAAAATATGGATTTTCTTGTTTCAGATGATATCTCCAGAAGAAATAAGAGTTAAGGTCAGAGTTGCATAGGCGTGTAAGCTAAGAGAGTAGTGAAAGGATATCCAAACATCATCGGAACAGTGCACAAGGGAGTGATGTGTGGATACCTAGTTCGGGACGGCGTTTGGGCATGCTCGCCTAGCTAGAGTGCGGGTCACTTCAGAGCCGTTGAGGGTGATGCGCTGGCGTTGGCTGGCCGTGCACGGATGCAGATCTTGAGTGGCAGTGGAGCACTACGATCTGGTGGACGAGACCGTTGGTGAAGCCCCAACGGCTTCGGGGGGCGGAGGTGCGATGATGTGCTCGGTGAAGTAGCCCCGGTGAGCTGGGAGACGGCGTCGGTGAAGCGCACCTGATGCGGTGGAACTCGGTGTCTGTGAGGCACGTCGGTTGTGGCAGCCGACGTTGTCGGTGGACCACCCGGTGCGATGGACGAGGGCATAGATGAGGTAGCTCCGGTGCGGTGGTGAAGCGCGACCATCGTCTTCGTCGTCGTCGTCCGGCACAGAGGTGGGGAACGGTGGGGAAAGAGACGAGACGAGGGGCGATTCAAGGGTTGGCGGTGAATTAGGGATTTGAGCAATCTGGGCGCGGAAGGGGACGGTGGAGAAGAGAGATTTTGTAGGGCTGGAATTGGGGCCGCCAGATATTTCAATCCGAAACATGGAAGCGCGAACTTATATTGTTGTCGTCCTTTTTTTTGGGGGGAGGGGGTGGGTGGCTGGGTGCTACGCGTCCGTCCGACACAGCAACCATCCCGACAGGACTATGCTTCGGTGCCTTAAGGCACCTGCCTTTGTGTCCATGACATATGGGCCCAACAGGTGGCTGGCCCACATGTCAGTGACCCAAAGGCAGTTGCCTTTAAGGCACCGAAGCAGCGTCCACCCCGACACGACCCTGGTTTGCCTGGTGCGCCTACATTTGAGAATGCAAACGAATCTATATGTATTACCATGCCCGTGTTTTCCTTACGATAATTAGTCATTCGAAACGAGATACTCCATCCATTCACTTTTGTAAGTCGTTTCAGACAACTTAAAATGAACTGTTTTGCACATTGTCTGAAATGTCTTCAAGGTCTTATAAAAGTGCACAGAGGGAGTACTATAAATTAATTAATGAGGAGTTATTTGGAAAAGAAATCGAAACGGTACCCACGCTAACGTGGATTAGAGTGTGTGTCACATAATTAGTTGTTTGAATTAGAGTGTGTGTCACGTAGTTAGTTATTTGAATTAGAGTGTGTGTCACGTAGCGATCTCCAATTCTAACGTGGATTTCGCATTTCACTGTATCCACGCTACTTTTTTAATACAAATTCATATGTATATGATGAACACCATGGTAGTGATAAAACTTTTGGATGGATTCAAACATATGACCTACAAAATAGCACAACAAACTGAGTCAATGTCAACTTTTTGAAACTTAGTATGGCACGAATTCGAAATAATTACCCGTATGCCCGGTCCTCAGTTCAAATCTTACAGTGTACACCGAATTGAAACATCGATATTAAGTCTCGTACTATGTACATTCAAATGTTGTTTTTAGCCCCCCCCCTGCACAAACGCTACATACTTCCTGTATCGGTCAATCTTCCTCTCCTAACCACCTTAGGAAGCTATCGGTTTCCAACACACGTTCATTCCTTCTGTCCATGTTTCGATCTCTAAGTCTCTCAACTACACAACCCCTTTTTCCACTCTGTTACCAAATGTATTTACCTCACACACCCACCATTGCACCCCATGCCGAGCTCTCTCTCTCTCTCCCCCTCTCCCTCTCACCCTCTCGCGCTAAATACATGCATTGCCTATCTAGCCCCCCAACCTCTCATGCATGCGCACGCACGCACGTTATATATCTAGGTCACTCCCTCGAGACTGTCTCACTCTTTCTTCCGCACGGCGGGCCACACTAGCTCAATCTCGCTCTCTTTATCTGAGTCTCGTTTAACCTCGTTTTCTTTCACACACACAAATGATATATCTCCCTGTTCGGGCCTCGATCGACACACTCTATACTCTCTCACGCAGATTGTCTATCTAGGTCAGTCCATCCAAGCCGCCACCACTCTTTCGACCTCATGGTGGGCCATGCTCACTCAATCTCTCTCTCTCTCTCTCTCTCCGTATGTCTCAATTGACCTCGCTCTTTCTCG
This sequence comes from Triticum urartu, assembly GCF_003073215.2. NCBI lineage: Eukaryota > Viridiplantae > Streptophyta > Magnoliopsida > Poales > Poaceae > Triticum > Triticum urartu. Next base: position 683,629,262 of record NC_053024.1, read on the forward strand.
GACAAAAACGATATATCACCATGTTTGAGCCCAGTTCGACCTATTCACATTGTATACTCTCTCACGCACATCGTCTATCTAGGTCACTCTCTCCAACCCGTCTCACTCTTACGATCGCACGGCGACCCTATGTGATCGATTGACCTTGCTTCCTCCCACGCACAAAATATATCTACACGTCTGTGACTGGATCATCTCTCAAGCTCTATCTTACAGCCCTCACCCTTGCCAAAAATCTCAATCGGATAATATCTCTCCAGAGCATATATATTTGTTCAATGAATGTCGGACCACACTCACTTTGTCTCTCTATCTATATGTCTCTCGATTGACCTCGCTTTCTCACACCGTATCTTCCACGCGTTGAAGCTACTACCTCTCCATCCCTCGCAAAGCCAGAGCTATTTACATTGCGATGGGCACTCCAACCTTGGATTAATTTGTGTAGGCATTTATTCCGGTCGGTTTAGATTATATTATCGTAGCATTCAGCCCACAACTACTCCAATCACCGTAGCGGGTAATTAAGCTACGGGGAGCACCTAATATGAGCACCGGGGAGCCGTTGGATCGAAGATGCAGCGGCACACACAAGGCCTGAATGTTTTATTTGCAAAAAAACCTTTGGAGAGTTTGGAAATTGTGCATAATTACAAAGACTACTCCCAAGCCATTGGATCTCACTTCCAACGGTGTAAAAACTCGTATCACCATAGTATCTAAGCTGCGGGGTGGATGTGATATTCTATGCCGCTGCCATTTTTGTTTGTAAACTTGCAAAAAACGTGTAAATCATGCTGTTACTTGTCTAACCGCGCAAAGTGTTTGTTCAAAAAAACAATCCTACACTAAAATATCGGAACAACACACGGGGGTCCCACTTGTCATTAATCAAATTTGGACCTAAAACTAACAAATCTGAAAGACAAGATTCGAACTGGCAACCTGGACTACAAAGCGTAAGTCGATAGCCTGAAAAAACGAACGGTTGTTGGCTTTGTCCCATAACTTGATTTTATACAGTACTTGCGTTGAGCAGAGTAGAGGGAGTGCCTCGTCAACACGTGCATGACCATTATCTCACTTACTGGTGGGTCCCAGGTCTGCGATCTCAATCTCTCTTCTCTCCATCGTCTAACCTTTGCACGGGCACACACGAAGAGCGGCGCTAGCTTGCCGTGGTGTTATTACAACTAAAAAAACTTGGAAAATAGAAGAATCGCCTAGAACAAGAGACGTTGTGGCTGGTCGAGACGGAGCTAACCACATCTATCCTTCGTGCCACGTTTGCATGATGAAGCTGTGTGGCTAGTGGGGTGTTTTCAACCGACTGGCTGGGTCCCGAGGTCGAACCATAGGTACTACGTCTGATACAGTATAGTTTTACACGCACATTTTTCCTCCGTGCCGAGACGTGGCACACCCTACCGCGTGGTTTCGGGGTCCTCCCGGGTGGTGCATGCATATATTCTTCCTGACATGGGATGCCCTACCGCGCGTTTTCTGGGTCCTCCTCGGTCGTAGCGCCGAAGCAAGTAAATGAGTCGTCAAATCATGAAAGACCACCTTTCCCGCCGAGTACATCAGTGAAGCACGGTGGCTAGTTAGTTGGGCTAATTCGACCGATTAGCTAGGCTGCCGCCACATTTGTTTTTTCACCCCTTTTTTTATCTACTTGCTGGCAGATAAATTTAAATATCCACCGCGGCGTTGCTCTGCTGTTTGGGTGTGGCAGGATTTTAAATATTTGATTGACGAGAGCAGGCGCGGCAGGATTTTTATTTTTTTGATTGACGGGAGCAGGCGCGGCAGCAATTAGTCACGATGACTCCGCCTATACCCACTGCTCCCTGATGTGAGAAGTCGTCGACTGGTGTTTTACCGTGGTGAAAACCAAAAGATTCCCCGCTCCCTCCGCCTTCCCGTAGATTGCATTGCCTTTCAACCATTTCGCCCCCTTTGCTTCCTCTACCCATTGCTTCTACCTGGTGCCATGGTGGCACAACAGATCACGGAGTCCGAGGTGAGGCTCCTGACACAGGAGCTCCATGCCAAGGATGCGGAGCTCAGGGCCAAGGACGTGGAGCTCCGTGAGCTCAAGGAGGAGAGGAGTGCCATGCTCCTCCGTTATGTGCGGGAGTTCACGGAGCTTCAAAAGCGGCAGGCGTCCACCACAAAGATGCTCGAGGCGTCGGCGGCGTTGCTGCAGAAAGCGGGAGATATGATAGGCCGTCAGGGGAGCCGCTGGAGCGCGAGCGGGCCGATCGTGACAAGGTCCAGGATCGCCTCAGCCACTTGGTGAACCAAGTTGCCACGCACGTGTTGCGGCTGCATGCTGCCTACCGTCGTGCCAGCGCGACAATGCCGGCCGTCGGGCTAAACCCGTTCGACCACCCGGTCGACTTCAACGAGCTGCGGCTTCCTGACCTGGTCTCCTTCTTCACCTATATCTCCGAGGAGCTGAGCCGTCTCCGCATGATGGTGGGGGCTGAGCTGGACAAGGAGGGGTTGCGGGCTGCCATCGCCGTTGCCGGGCGAATCCTTTCAGGGCTCCGTCACCGGAATCCATTCGTGCCATTGGACGCCTTCTTTGACGAGCTGGCTCCCGTCGACCGGGAGCGGGCTCTGCGGGCGGTTGCACCCTGCATCACCAACGTCGTGCGCCTCGAGAAGCAGAGGGACTTCGGTGGTGTTTAAGCGCCCTCTGCATGGGCATGTCCATGTCTCGGTGCAACATGACCGTTGGATCAGACTCAGATGGTGCAGATCAGTCACTGTAGCACAAAGCGTGTGGGTGTGTTTGGTTGCATTCTCATCTCAATATAGTTGTTTCCTCTTCATGTATTTTTGTCAACCTACTAGTGTGGACTCATGCACCCTTCATGCACTCTGCCAAACACCCAAAAGTGGGCCGAGAAGGGAACTTTTGCTCCCATCCCGTGCACCCTTCATACACCCTGCCTAATACTATTCGTGCTTCATATGGTTCATGTTTCGTGGAGTACTGTAGCACCGTACTCTCCGTGCGCTGTGGACCTAGTTCTGTTAACATTGATCTCACCATTCATTCTCGACTGGACAGTCAAAAAAGCGGTACTATGTTACATATAGGAGTAGTTGACATGCACACAACATCATTTGTTATCGTCATATCTTACTACACTAGCAACAAGATTGTGTAGTACTGACATATGAACCACTGCACATGCCTAGTAGTAGGAGCACTGTGTATCTTCAAGTGGATGTCGTGTTTCGCACTCCTCCGTTGTAAGAGTGGAAACACTTGTTGTAATCATTTTTTTCTTCTGAAAAACAGTGGACACGCTCTACCGTGCGGATCCTCCTCCAGCCATGCACTAAATTACTGACTTTCGCCGACATGTGGGACAGCCAGCATCAGGGTCCACCAGCCATGCACTAAATTACTCCATAGTACTATGACGGTAGACTACCCCGATCGAAGCGCCGCAGTAATGCCCAATGAGCCGTCAAATCACAAAACCCCCTCCTTTCCAGCAGTAAGTTGGACGGATGAAGCAACCATCATTTCACTCTTCTCTCTCAGCTTCCTCTCTACCCAACCCTCGCTTCTTCCTCATCTTGTTCTGTTGGGGAACGTAGTAATTTCAAAAAAATTCCTACGCACACGCAAGATCGTGGTGATGCATAGCAACGAGAGGGGAGAGTGTTGTCTACGTACCCTCGTAGACCGGAAGCGGAAGCGTTAGCACAACACTGCAGTCGTACATCTTCACGGCCCAACCGATCAAGCACCGAAACTACGGCACCTCCGAGTTCTAGCACACGTTTAGCTCGATGACGATCCCCGGACTCCGATCCAGCAAAGTGTCGGGGAAGAGTTCCGTCAGCACGACGGCGTGGTGATGATCTTGATGTTCTACCGTCGCAGGGCTTCGCCTAAGCACCGCTACAATATTATCGAGGATTATGGTGGAGGGGGGCACCGCACATGGCTAAGAGAACGATCACGAAGATCAACTTGTGTGTCTATGGGATGCCCCCTGCCCCCGTATATAAAGGAGTGGAGGAGGGGAGGGCCGGCACTGGGGGAGTCCTACTCCCACCGGGAGTAGGATTCCCCCTTTCCTAGTCCAACTAAGAGTCCTTCCAAGTATTAGGAGTAGGATACAAGGAAGGGGAAGAGGGAAGAGAAGGAAGGAGGGGGCGCCGCCCTTCCCCCTAGTCCAATTCGGACTAGTCAATGGGGGGCGCGCGGCCTGCCTCTCCCTCTCCCCTAAAGCCCAATAAGGCCCATATACTTCTTCCCCCGTATTCCCGTAACTCCCCGGTACTCCAAAAAATACCCGAACCACTCGGAAGCTTTCCGATGTCCGAATATAGTCGTCCAATATATCGATCTTTACGTCTCGACCATTTCGAGACTCCTCGTCATGTCCCCGATCTCATCCGGGACTCCGAACTCCTTCGGTACATCAAAACTCATAAACTCATAATATAACCGTCATCGAAACCTTAAGCGTGCAGACCCTACGGGTTCGAGAACAATGTAGACATGACCGAGACACGTCTCCGGTTAATAACCAATAGAGGAACCTGGATGCTCATATTGGCTCCCACATATTCTACGAAGATCTTTATCGGTCAGACCGCATAACAACATACGTTGTTCCCTTTGTCATCGGTATGTTACTTGCCCGAGATTCGATCGTCGGTATCTCAATACCTAGTTCAATCTCGTTACCGGCAAGTCTCTTTACTCGTTCCATAATACATCATCTCACAACTAACTCATTAGTTGCAATGCTTGCAAGGCTTATGTGATGTGCATTACCGAGAGGGCCCAGAGATACCTCTCCGACAATCGGAGTGACAAATCCTAATCTCGAAATACGCCAACCCAACATGTACCTTTGGAGACACCTGTAGAGCTCCTTTATAATCACCCAGTTACGTTGTGACGTTTGGTAGCACACAAAGTGTTCCTCCGGCAAACGGGAGTTGCATAATCTCATAGTCATAGGAACATGTATAAGTCATGAAGAAAGCAATAGCAACATACTAAATGATCGAATGCTAAGCTAATGGAATGGGTCAAGTCAATCACATCATTCTCCTAATGATGTGATCCCCTTAATCAAATAACAACTCTTTGTCTATGGTTAGGAAACATAACCATCTTTGATTAACGAGCTAGTCAAGTAGAGGCATACTAGTGACACTCTGTTTGTCTATGCATTCACACATGTATTATGTTTCCGGTTAATACAATTCTAGCATGAATAATAAACATTTATCATGAAATAAGGAAATAAATAATAACTTTATTATTGCCTCTAGGGCATATTTCCTTCAGTCCCCCACTTGCACTAGAGTCAATAATCTAGTTCACATTGCCATGTGATTTAACACCAATAGTTCACATCATTATGTGACCAACACTCAAAGGGTTTACTAGAGTCAATAATCTAGTTCACATCGCTATGTGATTAACACCCAAAGAGTACTAAGGTGTGATCATGTTTTGCCTGTGAGAGAAGTTTAGTCAACGGGTCTGCCATATTCAGATCCGTATGTATTTTGCAAATTTCTATGTCAACAATGCTCTGCACGGAACTACTATAGCTAATTGCTCCCACTTTCAATATGTATCCAGATTGAGACTTAGAGTCATCTAGATCAGTGTCAAAATTTGCATCGACGTAACCCTTTACGACGAACCTTTTTGTCATGTCCATAATCGAGAAACATATCCTTATTCCACTAAGGATAATTTTGACCGCTGTCCAGTGATCTACTCCTAGATCACTATTGTACTTCCTTGCCAAAAACAGTGTAAGGTATACAATAGATCTGGTACACAGCATGGCATACTTTATAGAACATATGGCTGAGGCATAGGGAATGACTTCCATTCTCTTTCTATCTTCTGTCGTGGTCGGGTTTTGAGTCTTGCTCAACTTCACACCTTGTAACACAGGCAAGAATCCTTTCTTTGCTTGATACATTTTGAACTTCTTCAAAACTCTGTCAAGGTATGTGCTTTGTGAAAGTCCAATTAAGCGTCTTGATCTATCTCTATAGATCTTAATGCCCAATATGTAAGCAGCTTCACCGAGGTCTTTCATTGAAAAACTCTTATTCAAGTATCCTTTTATGCTATCCAGAAATTCTATATCATTTCCGATTAGCAATATGTCATCCACATATAATATCAGAAATGCTACAGAGCTCCCACTCACTTTCTTGTAAATACAGGCTTCTCCAAAAGTCTGTACAAACCCAAATGTTTTGATCACACTATCAAAGCGTTTATTCCAACTCCGAGAGGCTTGCACCAGTCCATAAATGGATCGTTGGAGCTTGCACACTTTGTTAGCACCTTTTGGATCGACAAAACCTTCCAGCTGCATCATATACAACTCTTCTTCCAGAAATCCATTCAGGAATACAGTTTTGACATCCATCTGCCAAATTTCATAATCATAAAATGCGGCAATTGCTAACATGATTCGGACAAACTTAAGCATCGCTACGGGTGAGAAGGCCTCATCGTAGTCAATCCCTTGAACTTGTCGAAAACCTTTTGCGACAAGTCGAGCTTTGTAGACAGTAACATTACCGTTAGCGTCAGTCTTCTTCTTGAAGATCCATTTATTCTCAATTGCTTGCCGATCTTTGGGCAAGTCAACCAAAGTCCACACTTTGTTCTCATACATGGATCCCATCTCAGATTTCATGGCTTCAAGCCATTTTGCGGAATCTGGGCTCACCATCGCTTCTTCATAGTTCTTAGGTTCATCATGATCTAGTAGCATGACTTCCAGAACAGGATTACCGTACCACTCTGGTGCGGTTCTTATTCTGGTTGATCTACGAGGTTCAGTAGTAACTTGTTCTGAAGTTTCATGATCATCATCATTAGCTTCCTCACTAATTGGTGTAGGTGTCACAGAAACCGGTTTCTGTGATGTACTACTTTCCAATAAGGGAGCAGGTACAGTTACCTCATCAAGTTCTACTTTCCTCCCACTCACTTTTTTCGAGAGAAACTCCTTCTCTAGAAAGGATGTATTCTAAGCAACGAATATCTTGCCTTCGGATCTGTGATAGAAGGTGTACCCTTCTGTCTCCTTTGGGTATCCTATGAAGACACATTTCTCCAATTTGGGTTTGAGCTTATCAAGATGAAACTTTTTCACATAAGCATCACAACCCCAAATTTTAAGAAACGACAACTTTGGTTTCTTGTTAAACCACAGTTCATATAGTGTCATCTCAATGGATTTAGATGGTGCCCTATTTAACGTGAATGTAGCTGTCTCTAATGCATAACCCCAAAACGATAGTGGTAAATCGGTAAGAGACATCATAGATTGCACTATATCCAATAAAGTACGGTTATGACATTCGGACACACCATTATGCTGTGGTTTTCCAGGTGGCATGAGTTTGTGAAACTATTCCACATTGTTTTAATTGAAGACCAAACTCGTAACTCAAATATTTTACTTCTGCGATCATATCGTAGAAACTTCTATTTTTGTTACGATGATTCTCCACTTCACTCTGAAATTCTTTGAACTTTTCAAATATTTTAGACTTGTGTTTCATCAAGTAGATATACTCATATCTTCTTAAATCATCTGTGAAGGTCAGAAAATAATGATACTTGTCGCGAGCTTTAATATTCATCGGACCACATACATCAGTATGTATGATTTCCAACAAATCTGTTGCTCGCTCCATTGTTCCGGCGAACGGAGTCTTTAGTCATCTTGCCCATAAGGCATGGTTCGCAAGCACCAAGTGATTCATAATCAAGTGATTCCAAAATCCCATCAGCATGGAGTTTCTTCATGCGCTTTACACCAATATGACCTAAACGGCAGTGCCACAAATAAGTTGCACTATCATTATTAACTTTGCATCTTTTGGTTTCAATATTATGAATATGTGTATCACTACGATCGAGATCCAATGAACCATTTTCATTGGGTGTGTAACCATATAAGGTTTTATTCATGTAAACAGAACAACAATTTATTCTCTTACTTAAATGAATAACCGTATTACAATAAACATGATCAAATCATATTCATGCTCGTCGCAAACACCAAATAACACTTATTTAGTTTCAACACTAATCCCGAAAGTATAGGGAGTGTGCGATGATGATAATATCAATCTTGGAACCACTTCCAACACACATCGTCACTTCACCCTTAACTAGTCTCTGTTTATTCTGCAACTCCCGTTTCGAGTTACTAATCTTAGCAACTGAACTAGTATCAAATACTGAGGGGTTGCTATAAACACTAGTAAAGTACACATCAATAACATGTATATCAAATATACTTATGTTCACTTTGCCATCCTTCTTATCCGCCAAATACTTGGGGCAGTTCTGCTTCCAGTGACTTGTCCCTTTGCAGTAGAAGCACTTAGTCTCAGGCTTATGACCAGACTTGGGCTTCTTCACTTGAGCAGCAACTTGCTTGCTGTTCTTCTTGAAGTTCCCCTTCTTCCCTCTGCCCTTTTCTTGAAACTAGTGGTCTTGTCTACCATCAACACTTGATGTTTTTCTTGATTTCTACCTTCGTCAATTTCAGCATTACAAAGAGCTTGGGAATCGTTTCCGTTATCCCTTGCATATCATAGTTCATCACGAAGTTCTACTAACTTGGTGATGGTGACTAGAGAATTCTGTCAATCACTATTTTATCTGGAAGATTAACTCCCACTTGATTAAAGCAATTGTAGTACCCAGACAATCTGAGCACATGCTCACTAGTTGAGCGATTCTCCTCCATCTTTTAGCTATAGAACTTGCTGGAGACTTCATATCTCTCAACTCGGGTATTTGCTTGAAATATTAACTTCAACTCCTGGAACATCTCATATGGTTCATGACGTTCAAAACGTCTTTGAAGTCCCGATTCTAAGCCGTTAAGCATGGTGCACCAAACTATCAAGTAGTCATCATATTGAGCTAGCCAAACGTTCATAACGTATGCATCTGCTCCAGCAATAGGTCTGTCACCTAGCGGTGCATCAAGGACATAATTCTTATGTGCAGCAATGAGGATAAACCTTAGATCACGGATCCAATCCGCATCATTGCTACTAATATCTTTCAACACAATTTTCTCTAGGAACATATTAAAATAAAACAGGGGAGCTAAACGCGAGCTATTGATCTACAACATAGATATGCTAATACTACCAGGACTAAGTTCATGATAAATTAAAGTTCAATTAATCATATTACTTAAGAACTCCCACTTAGAAAGACATCCCTCTAATCTTCTAAGTGATCACGTGATCCAAATCAACTAAACCATGTCCGATCATCACGTGAGATGGTGTAGTTTCAATGGTGAACATCACTATGTTGATCATATCTACTATATGATTCACGCTCGACCTTTCGGTCTCCGTGTTCCGAAGCCATATCTGTATATGCTTGGCTCGTCAAGTATAACCTGAGTATTCCGCGTGTGCAACTGTTTTGCACTCGTTGTATTTGAACGTAGAGCCTATCACACCCGATCATCACGTGGTGTCTCAGCACAAAGAACTTTCGCAACGGTGCATACTCAGGGAGAACACTTCTTGATAATTAGTGAGAGATCATCTTAAAATGCTACCGTCAAACTAAGCAAAATAAGATGTATAAAAGATAAACATCATATGCAATCAAAATATGTGACATGATATGGCCATCATCATCTTGCGCCTTTGATTTCCATCTCCAAAGTACTGTCATGATCTCTATCGTCACCGGCATGACATCATGATCTCCATCATCTTGATCTATATCAATGTGTTGTCACGTGGTCGTCTGGCCAACTATTGCTCTTGCAACTATTGCTATCGCATAGCGATAAAGTAAAGCAATTATTTGGCGCTTGCATCTTATGCAATAAAGAGACGACCATAAGGCTTTTGCCAGTTGCCGATAACTTCAACAAAACATGATCATCTTATACAAAACTTATAACTCATCATGTCTTGACCATATCACATCACAACATGCCCTGCAAAAACAAGTTAGACGTCCTCTACTTTGTTGTTGCAAGTTTTTACGTGGCTGCTACGGGCTGAGCAAGAACCGTTCTTACCTATGCATTAAAACCACAACGATAGTTTGTCAAGTTAGTGCTGTTTTAACCTTCTCAAGGACCGGGCGTAGCCACACTCGGTTCAACTAAAGTTGGAGAAACTGACACCCGCCAGCCACCTGTGTGCAAAGCACGTCGGTAGAACCAGTCTCGCGTAAGCATACGCGTAATGTCGGTCCAGGCTGCTTCATCCAACAATACCGCCGAACCAAAGTGTGACATGCTGGTAAGCAGTATGACTTATATCGCCCACAACTCACTTGTGTTCTACTCGTGCATATTACATCAACGCATAAAACCTAGGCTCGGATGCCACTGTTGGGGAACGTAGTAATTTCAAAAAAATTCCTACGCACACGCAAGATCATGGTGATGCATAGCAACGAGAGGGGAGAGTGTTGTCTACGTACCCTCATAGACCGGAAGCGGAAGCGTTAGCACAACGCGGTTGATGTAGTCGTACGTCTTCACGGCCCGACCGATCAAGCACCGAAACTACGGCACCTCCGAGTTCTAGCACACCGTTCAGCTCGATGACGATCCCCGGACTCCGATCCAGCAAAGTGTCGGGGAAGAGTTCCGTCAGCACGACGGCGTGGTGATGATCTTGATGTTCTACCGTCGCAGGGCTTCGCCTAAGCACCGCTACAATATTATCGAGGATTATGGTGGAGGGGGGCACCGCACACGGCTAAGAGAACGATCACGAAGATCAACTTGTGTGTCTATGGGGTGACCCTGACCCCGTATATAAAGGAGTGGAGGAGGGGAGGGCCGGCCCTCTCTATGGCGCGCCCTAGGGGAGTCCTACTCCCACCGGGAGTAGGATTCCCCCTTTCCTAGTCCAACTAGGAGTCCTTCCAAGTATTAGGAGTAGGAGACAAGGAAGGGGAAGAGGGAAGAGAAGGAAGGAGGGGGCGCCGCCCTTCCCCCTAGTCCAATTCGGACTAGTCAATGGGGGGGCGCGGCCTGCCTCTCCCTCTCCCCTAAAGCCCAATAAGGCCCATATACTTCTTCCCCCGTATTCCCGTAACTCCCCGGTACTCTGAAAAATACCCGAACCACTCGGAAGCTTTCCGATGTCCGAATATAGTCGTCCAATATATCGATCTTTACGTCTCGACCATTTCGAGACTCCTTGTCATGTCCCCGATCTCATCCGGGACTCCGAACTCCTTCGGTACATCAAAACTCATAAACTCATAATATAACTGTCATCGAAACCTTAAGCGTGCGGACCCTACGGGTTCGAGAACAATGTAGACATGACCAAGACACGTCTTTGGTCAACAACCAATAGCGGAACCTGGATGCTCATGTTGGCTCCCACATATTCTACGAAGATCTTTATCGGTCAGACCACATAACAACATACGTTGTTCCCGTTGTCATCGGTATGTTACTTGCCCGAGATTCGATCATCGGTATCTCAATACCTAGTTCAATCTCGTTACCGGCAAGTCTCTTTACTCGTTTCATAATACATCATCTCGCAACTAACTCATTTGTTGCAATGCTTGCAAGGCTTATGTGATGTGCATTACCGAGAGGGCCCAGAGATACCTCTCCGACAATCGGAGTGACAAATCCTAATCTCGAAATACGCCAACCCAACATGTACCTTTGGAGACACCTGTAGAGCTCCTTTATAATCACCCAGTTACATTGTGACGTTTGGTAGCACACAAAGTGTTCCTCCGGCAAACGGGAGTTGCATAATCTCATAGTCATAGGAACATGTATAAGTCATGAAGAAAGCAATAGCAACATACTAAACGATGGAGTGCTAAGCTAACGGAATGGGTCAAGTCAATCACATCATTCTCCTAATGATGTGATCCCGTTAATCAAATAACAACTCTTTGTCTATGGTTAGGAAACATAACCATCTTTGATTAACGAGCTAGTCAAGTAGAGGCATACTAGTGACACTCTGTTTGTCTATGTATTCACACATGTATTATGTTTCCGGTTAATACAATTCTAGCATGAATAATAAACATTTATCATGAAATAAGGAAATAAATATAACTTTATTATTGCCTCTAGGGCATATTTCCTTCATGTTCCTCATTTCTTCAAGAAAACCCCGACCTGCTTCTGCCATCGTTCTTCTCTCCCAAAGAAGGAAAGGTGAGCGCATCAATGGTGTTGATTCTGGCCAAGGCCCGGTCTTGCAACCCCGAGACTGATCCTATAACTCCCTCTCTTTTCTTCTTTTGGGTTTGTGACTATGGTTTCTTTTCTTTCATTTCTATTTGACAGTTTCTTGATGGACGCTGGAGCACCGGCCGAAGTGATGTCTATGGCTCCGGCCAAAACCGTCGAGGCTCATGGTACGAAGAAGCGCAAGCACCCCGCCAAGACTACCGCAGACAAGCTCAAAGCCATCGCCCTGTCCAAGCCCCCCTCTCCGGGATCCCTCATTAAGCAAGTCCAGGTAATATCTCTTCTTGACGATCTTTTTCTCGATCTTGATCGTGTTTTTCATCTAACACGCAGTACTAGTACTAGTAGTACAACTTTATGGGTGATCTTGCATGTGATTTTTGTGTGCCAAATGACGGTTCTAAATTCCTCTTTTGACCAAAACATGCGAGACGTTGACACTGATTTCTTATATATTACTTTTAACTACTCCCTCTGTACCAAATTTCTTGTCTTAGATTTTTCTAGATACGGATGTATCTAATACTAAAATGTGACTTGATACATCCGTATCTAGACAAATCTAAGATAAGAATTTTGGGACGGAGGGAGTACTTTATGAACATCAATGCTACCTTTTAAGAGGGTATATTTGCCTCAGTAACTTGTGTTATGGATATTGCATGTAATCCCTCTTCTCTCGTGCCTTTGAAGACATGTTCTAGTGTCTTTGTTCACTCATTTTGTGCGTATATGTAGTCATATATGGAGTATAATATCGAAAATCATCTTATATTTCTGAACGGAGGTAGTAATAAAATATGGTTTCTATTTGAATTAGAACTAGGTCCGCGGTGGAGATGAAGTTCTCAAAGTCATGCCGTGTGAACTGGAAGACCTGATGATGAGTTCTACTGTTGAACTATCCAGCTGCTGTGTCCTTGTCGCCACGTGTCCTGAACTAGTGTTTTCTTGTAGCATTGTTGTCAGGCGTGTTCTCGAGGTTGTACTGTTGGAAATATGCCCTAGAGGCAATAATAAATTAGTTATTATTATATTTCCTTGTTCATGATAATCGTTTATTATCCATGCTAGAATTGTATTGATAGGAAACTCAGATACATGTGTGGATACATAGACAACACTATGTCCCTAGTAAGCCTCTAGTTTACTGGCTCGTTGATCAATAGATGATTACGGTTTCCTGACCATGGACATTGGATGTCATTGATAACGGGATCACATCATTAGGAGAATGATGTGATGGACAAGACCCAATCCTAAGCATAGCACTAGATCGTGTAGTTCGTATGCTAAAGCTTTTCTAATGTCAAGTATCATTTCCTTAGACCATGAGATTGTGCAACTCCCGGATACCGTAGGAGTGCTTTGGGTGTACCAAACGTCACAACGTAACTGGGTGACTATAAAGGTGCACTACGGGTATCTCCGAAAGTGTCTGTTGGGTTGGCACGAATCGAGACTGGGATTTGTCACTCCGTGTGACGGAGAGGTATCTCTGGGCCCACTCGGTAGGACATCATCATAATGTGCACAATGTGATCAAGGAGTTGATCACGGGATGATGTGTTACGGAACGAGTAAAGAGACTTGCCGGTAACGAGATTGAACAAGGTATCGGGATACCGACGATCGAATCTCAGGCAAGTATCGTACCGCTAGACAAAGGGAATTATATACGGGATTGATTAAGTCCTTGACATCATGGTTCATCCGATGAGATCATCATGGAACATGTGGGAGCCAACATGGGTATCCAGATCCCGCTGTTGGTTATTGACCGGAGAGTCATCTCGGTCATGTCTGCATGTCTCCCGAACCCGTAGTGTCTACACACTTAAGGTTCGGTGACGCTAGGGTTATAGAGACATTAATATGCGGTAACCCGAAAGTTGTTCGGAGTCCTGGATGAGATCCCGGACGTCACGAGGAGTTCCGGAATGGTCCGTAGGTAAAGAATTATATATAGGAAGTGCTATTTCGGCCATCGGGACAAGTTTCGGGGTCACCGGTATTGTACCGGGACCACCAGAAGGGTCCCGGGGGTCCACCGGGTGGGGCCACCTGCCCCGGAGGGCCACATGGGCTGTAGGGGGTGCGCCTTGGCCTACATGGGCCAAGGGCACCAGCCCCTAGAGGCCCATGCGCCAAAGGGACAAGAGGAGGGGAGAGTCCTTAAAGGGGAAGGCACCTCCGAGGTGCCTTGGGGAGGATGGACTCCTCACCCCCTTGGCCGCACCCTTCCTTGGAAGAAGGGGCAAGGCTGCGCCCTCCCCCTCTCCCTTGGCCCTATATATAGTGGGGGGAAGGGAGGGCAACTATACCTAAGCCCTGGCGCCTCCCTTTCCCTCCCATGACACATCTCCCTCCTCCCACAGCGCTTGGCGAAGCCCTGTTGGAATCCCGCTACTTCCACCACCACGCCGTCGTGCTATTGGATCTCCATAAACCTCTCCTCCCCCCTTGCTGGATCAAGAAGGAGGAGACGTCGCTGCTCCGTACGTGTGTTGAACGCGGAGGTGCCGTCCGTTCGGCGCTAGGATCATCGGTGATTTGGATCACGACGAGTACGACTCCATCAACCCCGTTCTCTTGAACGCTTCTGCTTAGCGATCTACAAGGGTATGTAGATGCACTCTCCTTCCCCTCGTTGCTGGTCTCTCCATAGATAGATCTTGGTGACACGTAGGAAAATTTTGAATTTCTGCTACGTTCCCCAACAGTGGCATCATGAGCTAGGTCTATGCGTAGTTTCTATGCA
This sequence comes from Triticum urartu, assembly GCF_003073215.2. Classification (NCBI taxonomy): domain Eukaryota; kingdom Viridiplantae; phylum Streptophyta; class Magnoliopsida; order Poales; family Poaceae; genus Triticum; species Triticum urartu. The sequence continues at coordinate 683,644,295 of NC_053024.1, forward strand.
CGAGTAGAACACAAAGTAGTTGTGGGCGTTGATTTTGTTCAATATGCTTGTCGTTACTAGTCTTATCTTGATTCAGCGGCATCATGGGATGAAGCGGCCCGGACCAACCTTACACGTATGCTTACGTGAGACCGGTTCCACCGACGGACATGCACTAGTTGCATTAGGTGGCTGGCAGGTGTCTGTCTCTCTCACTTTAGTCGGATCGGATTCGATGAAAAGGGTCCTTATGAAGGGTAAATAGCAATTGGCATATCACGTTGTGGTTTTTGCGTAGGTAAGAAACGTTCTTGCTAGAAACCCATAGCAGCCACGTAAAACATGCAAACAACAATTAGAGGACGTCTAACTTGTTTTTGCAGGGTATGCTATGTGATGTGATATGGCCAAAAGGATGTGATGAATGATATATGTGATGTATGAGATTGATCATGTTCTTGTAATAGGAATCACGACTTGCATGTCGATGAGTATGACAACCGGCAGGAGCCATAGGAGTTGTCTTAATTTATTTATGACCTGCGTGTCAACATAAACGTCATGTAATTACTTTACTTTATTGCTAACCGTTAGCTGTAGTAGTAGAAGTAATAGATGACGTGACAACTTCATGGAGACACGATGATGGAGATCATGATGATGGAGATCATGGTGTCATGCCGGTGACAAGATGATCATGGAGCCCCAAGATGAAGATCAAAGGAGCTATATGATATTGGCCATATCATGTCACTATTATTTGATTGCATGTGATGTTTATCATGTTTATGCATCTTGTTTGCTTAGAACAACGGTAGTAAATAAGATGATCCCTCATTAAAATTTCAAGAAAGTGTTCCCCCTAACTGTGCACCGTTGCGACAGTTCGTTCGTTTCTAAGCACCACGTGATGATCGGGTGTGATAGATTCCAACGTTCACATACAACGGGTGTAAGACAGATTTACACATGCAAACACTTAGGTTGACTTGACGAGCCTAGCATGTGTATAGACATGGCCTCGGAACACAGAAGACCGAAAGGTCGAGCATGAGTCGTATGGTAGATACGATCAACATGAAGATGTTCACCGAGGTTGACTAGTCCGTCTCACGTGATGATCGGACACGGCCTAGTTGACTCGGATCATGTAATCACTTAGATGACTGGAGGGATGTCTATCTGAGTGGGAGTTCATAAGATGAACTTAATTATCCTGAACATAGTCAAAAGGTCTTCGCAATTGATGTCGTAGCTCGCGCTTCAGTTCTACTGTTTAGATATGTTCCTAGAGAAAATTTAGTTGAAAGTTGACAGTAGCAATTATGCGGACTAGGTCCGTAAACTGAGGATTGTCCTCATTGCTTCATAGAAGGCTTATGTCCTTAATGCACCACTCAGTGTGCTGAATCTCGAACGTCGTCTGTGGATGTTGCGAACATCTGACATACACGTTTTGATGACTAGATGATAGTTCAGTGCCTAATGATAAATGGTTTAGAATTGAGGCACCAAAGACGTTTTTGAAACATCGCAGAACATATGAGATGTTCCAAGGACTGAAATTGGGATTTCAGGCTCGTGCCCACGTCAAGAGGTATAAGACCTCCGACGATTTTCTTAGCCTGCAAACTAAGGGAGAAAAGCTCAATTGTTGAACTTGTGCTCAGATTGTCTGAGTACAACAATCGCTTGAATCGAGTGGGAGTTGATCTTCCAGATGAAATAGTGATGGTTCTCCGAAGTCATTACCACCAAGCTGCTTGAGCTTCGTGATGAACTATAATATATCAGGGACATATATGATGATCCTTGAGATATTCGCGATGTTTGACACCACAAAAGTAGAAATAAAGAAGGAGCATCAATTGTTGATGGTTGGTGAAACCACTAGTTTCAAGAAGGGCAAGGGCACGAAGGGATACTTCATGAAATGGCAATTCAGCTGCTGCTCTAGTGAAGAAACCCAAGGTTGAACCCAAACCCGAGACTAAGTGCTTCTGTAATAAGGGGAACAACCACTGGAGCAGAATTACCCTAGATACTTGGTAGATGAGAAGGCTGGCAAGGTCGATAGAAGTATATTGGATATACATTGTGTTGATGTGTACTTTACTAGTACTCCTAGTAGCACCAGGGTATTAGATAGTGGTTCGGTTGCTAAGTGTTAGTAACTCGAAATAAAAGCTACGGAATAAACGGAGACTAGCTAAAGGTGAGCTGACGATATGTGTTGGAAGTGTTTCCAATGTTGATATGATCAAGCATCGCACGCTCCCTCTACCATCGAGATTGGTGTTTACGTTGAGCATAGACATGATTGGATTATGTCTATCGCAATACGGTTATTCATTTAAAGAGAATAATGGTAACTCTGTTTATTTGAATAATACCTTCAATGGTCTTGCACCTAAAATGAATGGTTCATTGAATCTCGATCATAGTGATACACATGTTCATGCCAAAAGATATAAGATAGTAATGATAGTACCACCTACTTGTGGCACTGCCACTTAAGTCATATCGGTGTAAAACGCATGAAGAAGCTCCATGTTGATGGATCTTTGGGCTCACTCATTTTTGAAAGGTTTGAGACATGCGAACCATGTCTATTGGTGTATATGCCTGAAGAAACTCCATGCAGATGGATCGTTTGGACTCACTTGTTTTTGAATCACTTGAGACATGCAAATCATACCACATGGGCATGATGACTGAAAGCCTCGTTTTTCAGTAAAATGGAACTAGAAAGCAACTTGTTGGAAGTAATACATTTTGATGTGTGCAGTCCAATGAGTGCTGAGGCATGTAGTGGATATCGTTATGTTCTTACTTCACAGATGATTTGAGTAGATGTTGAGTATATTTACTTGACGAATTACAAGTCTGAATTATTGAAAGGTTCAAGTAATTTCAGGGTGAAGTTGAAAGATCGTCGTGACAAGAGGATAAAAGATCTATGATATGATCATAGAGATGAATATCTAAATTACGAGTTTGGCACAGAATTAAGACATTGTGGAAATTGTTTCACAACTAATACAGCCTGGAACACCATAGTGTGATGGTGTGTCCGAACATCATAACTGCACCTTATTGGATATGATGCATACCATGATGTCTCTTATCGAATTACCACGATAGTTTATGGGTTAGGCATTAGAGACAACCACATTCACTTTAATAGGGCACCACGTAATTCCGATGAGATGACACCGTATGAACTATGGTTTAGAGAAACCTAAGCTGTCATTTCTTAAAAGTTTGGGGCTGCGACGCTTATGTGAAAAAGTTTCAGGCCGATAAGCTCGAACCCAAAGCGGATAAATACATCTTCATAGGACACCCAAAACAGTTGGGTATACCTCCTGTCTCAGATTTGAAAGCAATAAGGGATTGTTTCTAGAATCGGGTCCTTTCTCGAGGAAAAGTTTCTCTCGAAAGAATTGAGTGGGAGGATGGTGGAGACTTGATGAGGTTATTGAACCGTCACTTCAACTAGTGTATAGCAGGGCACAAAGAGTTGTTCCTGTGGCACCTACACCAATTGAAGTGGAAGCTTATGATATTGATCATGAGACTTCGGATCAAGTCACTCCCAAACCTCGTGGGATGACAAGGATGCGTACTACTTCAGAGTGGTACGTAATCCTGTCTTGGAAGTCATGTTGCTAGACAACAATGAACCTACGAGCTATGGAGAAGCGATGGTGGGCCCGGATTCCGATAAATGGCTCGAGGCCATAAAATCCGAGAGAGGATCCATGTATGAAAACAAAGTGTAGACTTTGGCAGAACGGCTCGTTGGTCGTAATGCTATTGAGTACGGATGGATTTTAAAAGGAAGACGGACAATGATGGTAGGTGTCACCATTAAGAAAGCTCGACTTGTCGTTAAGATGTTTTCCGACAAGTTCAAGGAGTTGACTGCGATGAGACTTTCTCACTCGTAGTGATGCTAAGAGTCTGTTGGAATTATATTAGCAATTACTGCATTATTTGTGAAATCTTGCAGATAGGATGCCAAAAACCATTGTTTCCTCGACAATTTTTGAGGAAAGGTTGTATGTGATACAACCGGAAGGTTTTGTCAATCCTGAAAGATGCTAATAAGTATGCAAAGCTCCAGCAATCCTTCTAGGGACTGGAGTAAGCATCTCGGAGTTGGAATGTATGCTTTGATGATGATCAAAGATTTTGGGTTTATACAAAGTTTATGAGAAACTTGTATTTCCAAAGAAGTGAGTGGGAGCACTATAGAATTTCTGATGAGTATATGTTGTTGACATATTGTTGATCAGAAATGATGTAGAATTTCTGGAAAGCATATAGGATTATTTGGAAAGTATTTTTCAATGGAAAGCCTAGATCAAGCTACTTGAACATTGAGCATCAAGATCTATAAGGATAGATCAAAACGCTTAATGGTACTTTCAAATGAGCACATACCTTGACATGATCTTGAAGGTGTTCAAGATGGATCAGTCAAAGAAGGAGTTCTTGCCTGAGTTGTAAGGTATGAAGTTAAGACTTAAAGCTCGACCACGGCAGAATAGAGAGAAAGGACGAAGGTCGTCCCCTATGCTTAAGACATAGGCCCTACAGTATGTTATGCTGTGTACCTCACCTGAAATGTGCCTTGCCATGAGTCAGTCAAGGGGTACAAGAGTGATCCAAGAATGGATCACAGAACAACGGTCAAAGTTATCCTTAGAAACTAGTGGACTAAGGAATTTTCTCGATTATGGAGGTGGTAAAAGAGTTTGTCGTAAAGAGTTACGTCGATGCAAGCTTAACACCTATCCGGATAGCTCTGAGTAGAGATACCGGATACGTATAATGGAGCAACAATTTAGAATAGCTCCAAGTAGAACAGTAATTTGAAATGGCTCCAAATATAGCGTAGTAGCTGCATCTGCAAGATGACATAGAGATTTGTAAAGCACACATGGATCTGAAAGGTTCAGACCCGTTGACTATAACCTCTCTCACAAGCATAACATGATCAAACCCAGAACTCATCGAGTGTTAATCACATGGTAATGTGAACTAGATTATTGACTCTAGTAAACTCTTTGGGTGTTAGTCACATGGGGATGTGACCTTGAGTGTTAATCACATATCGATGTGAACTGGATTATTGACTCTAGTGCAAGTGGGAGACTGTTGGAAATATGCCCTAGAGGCAATAATAAATTAGTTATTATTATATTTCCTTGTTCATGATAATCGTTTATTATCCATGCTAGAATTGTATTGATAGGAAACTCAGATACATGTGTGGATACATAGACAACACCATGTCCCTAGTAAGCCTCTAGTTGACTAGCTCGTTGATCAATAGATGGTTACGGTTTCCTGACCATGGACATTGGATGTCGTTGATAACGGGATCACATCATTAGGAGAATGATGTGATGGACAAGACCCAATCCTAAGCATAGCACTAGATCGTGTAGTTCGTATGCTAAAGCTTTTCTAAATGTCAAGTATCATTTCCTTAGACCATGAGATTGTGCAACTCCCGGATACCGTAGGAGTGCTTTGGGTGTGCCAAACGTCACAACGTAACTGGGTGGCTATAAAGGTTCACTACAGGTATCTCCGAAAGTGTCTGTTGGGTTGGCACGAATCGAGACTGGGATTTGTCACTCCGTGTAAACGGAGAGGTATCTCTGGGCCCACTCGGTAGGACATCATCATAATGTGCACAATGTGACCAAGGAGTTGATCACGGGATGATGTGTTACGGAACGAGTAAAGAGACTTGCCGGTAACGAGATTGAACAAGGTATCGGGATACCGACGATCGAATCTCGGGCAAGTATCGTACCGCTAGACAAAGGGAATTGTATACGGGATTGATTAAGTCCTTGACATCGTGGTTCATCCGATGAGATCATCGTGGAACATGTGGGAGCCAACATGGGTATCCAGATCCCGCTGTTGGTTATTGACCGGAGAGTCATCTCGGTCATGTCTGCATGTCTCCCGAACCCGTAGGGTCTACACACTTAAGGTTCGGTGACGCTAGGGTTATAGAGATATTAGTATGCGGTAACCCGAAAGTTGTTCGGAGTCCCGGATGAGATCCCGACGTCACGAGGAGTTCCGGAATGGTCCGGAGGTAAAGAATTATATATAGGAAGTGCTATTTCGGCCATCGGGACAAGTTTCGGGTCACCGGTATTGTACCGGGACCACCGGAAGGGTCCCGGGGGTCCACCGGGTGGGGCCACCTGCCCCGGAGGGCCACATGGGCTGTAGGGGGTGCGCCTTGGCCTACATGGGCCAAGGGCACCAGCCCCTAGAGGCCCATGCGCCAAAGGGACAAGAGGAGGGGAGAGTCCTAAAGGGGGAAGGCACCTCCGAGGTGCCTTGGGGAGGATGGACTCCTCCCCCCTTGGCCGCACCCTTCCTTGGAGGAAGGGGCAAGGCTGCGCCCTCCCCCTCTCCCTTGGCCCTATATATAGTGGGGGGAAGGGAGGGCAACTATACCTAAGCCCTGGCGCCTCCCTCTCCCTCCCATGACACATCTCCCTCCTCCCGCAGCGCTTGGCGAAGCCCTGTTGGAATCCCGCTACTTCCACCACCACGCCGTCGTGCTTGTTGGATCTCCATCAACCTCTCCTCCCCCCTTGCTGGATCAAGAAGGAGGAGACGTCGCTGCTCCGTACGTGTGTTGAACGCGGAGGTGCCGTCCGTTCGGCGCTAGGATCATCGGTGATTTGGATCACGACGAGTACGACTCCATCAACCCCGTTCTCTTGAACGCTTCCGCAGCGATCTACAAGGGTATGTAGATGCACTCTCCTTCCCCCTCGTTGCTGTTTCTCCCATAGATAGATCTTGGTGACACGTAGTTCTGAGGCTGTACTTGACCACAACAATTTCCTGGCTGTGCCTTCGATTACGAAGGGTGTGGTTCTTGTAAAGCTTCCCAACAAATCTGATGCGGCATGTCTTCATCATCATGTTTATGAGTGGAAAGACCACTCTGTTAGGTTCTCCAAGGTTGACAAGATGGTGATGGTGCATGTAGACATCTCACACGAAGTCCATGGCCTAGTCAGTTATGCGGGGTTCATCCCGTAGGTCGGTGGCAAAAATAGTCTGCAGAGTTTAGTTAGTGCAACTTTGCTTGTCTGTAGTAAGTACTATTGTTCAGTACTTGATTTGTGTTTGTGAACCCTGTATTGTTTATTAGTACTGCCGCTTTTGGTGTGTGGTCAGTCCTGAGAACGGTCTATGTTAATGTCTGTCCACTCAATTCAGTCTGTATATTTTGAAGTATCCATATCATATTTTTTGTGAGGACGGTCTATCAATTATGGTTACACTCCAATATCTGTATGCATTGCAGGGTTTATCGCACCCACCAGGATTTCCAGCCCCATGGATGTTCGGTCCATACGATTTGTCACGACCTTTGGACTGTCCTGCTTGTGGGAGTAGGGGGCCCTGCATGCCACGCGTAGTTGGACGATCAATCTTCTGTTTAGTACTTCAACATAGTGATTTCCTGGTAAGGATTCACTCGTGTCACATCAAGTAAATCTTATTGATTTACTGTCTAAATCTTATTGATTTAATGTCATGTTTTCTTTCTTTTCCTGCAATTTTAATGCAGGTTTTGCCATGTGACATTCATCACAGAATAAACCGTTTGGTTTGCTCTACGATGGCTATTTTTGCAGGTTTCACTTCTTATGTCGTGTCAGTAACGAAGGCACTGTCCATCACTTATATTACTGGAAAAAATTGGATCAGTCTGTTGTCTGAGTACAAGCTGAATCCCTATGATGAACTGCAGTTTGGTTTAACAAAAACGCCACAATTAGTCCTTCTCGCGTTTAAAAGAAATGAAGAAAAAGACTGGATCACGGTCACGGATCCTAGTCAAGTTAGAAAGCTGATCATAGCAGACCAGACACGATCGCCGCTGTCTCGCACAGATCGAGCACCGAGTTGCTCTAGCACTGACAGCGGCAGCAGCTCAGTCTGATCCAGCTGAAGGATTGGGCACCGATTTCTGCTCCCTTTTGATTTTTGAACCATTTTCTCCCTTGTTATTATGGAGTTTTTCCCCAGAGTGAAAACCTTTCAAATATGTTATTGGACTTGTTTAACCTCTCAAGAAAAACTTTTCTTTTATCAGTATAACTAATTACCTAATTAAATTGCTTGATCTTTATTTTCTTGAAAAATGGTTTTCCAAGGTTATATGGCCATAATTGAACTACAACCATTTGATAAATTCACTTAAAATTCCAACCAAAATTTGGAGATGTCATGTGATGTTTTTAAATCACTTTTATACAAAAATATCTTTTATTCATGTAATATGTTGAGCTCTGCATCAATTTTTTCTTCTCTGGTCCAGAGTGCAAATTTGCACTACAACCCATTTAAAAATTTCTTTCTGGCCTCCACCAAAATTATGGGATATTGGTAGTAGCATATGATTCAACATTATGCAAAAACCCTGTGATGTTATTTGAAAAATTTGAGTGAATCAACCTCTTTTCCATTCTGGTCCAGCCTTGTGATTTCTACTGCAACCCTATTTATTTTTGCTCCATTGACCTTGTGCCTTCTCCTACTTGTAGACAGCCCTACCAAACCCCTAAATCCAGGAGCATGCACCCATTGGATTATTTTTGGTTCATGAAATAATGTTTTTTTCTTTCTGTCCAGAATTGAAGTTTTGCAAAACTTGCACTAACAAGTTTCTGCTTTTGGCAAACTAACCTCATCACTCTCTCTTGCATCTAAGGAGACCTTGGTCTGGAGATTTTGGCCACCCCAAGTATTGCCTAGATGCCCTTGGCATTTTGACAAACACCCTGTGTGCATAGCCAGATTTGGCATGGTTTCAAGTTTACATTGTGAACTTGGCCACCTGACCTAACCACCCTGTCCATTCACCCTCTAACTAACCCTAACCTAGCCCTGTTTCTTCCCAACCTCAACCGCGACCTCTAGCATACTTTAGCATTTCGTCGAACAGCTTCCGTGCGTGCTCTGGCCGCGCCCGGAGCGCGCGTATTGCACGTGCCGCGCCCGAGTCGCCACGTCGTGCCCCTAGTTTTTCCCGCACCAGAGAGCCGCGCCACGCACTCCCCCTCTCACCGCAACACGCCAAGCAGGCCCCGGTGCCCTGCAGCACCGCCGTCAGAGCCGCTTGGCGGCATGCCCACGGCCGCATCCGCCACCGCCATGGGCAGCGCCGCCCAAGCCACCCCGGCTCGCCACCTGCCCCTGCAGAGCCGCAGGAGCTTATCTCCTCGCTCGTCGGCTAGCTCCCGTCGCCTCCACGTCGCCCTGCAAGCTACAGGAAGGCGGTCCGCCGTCGTTCTTATCCGGCCGCCGCAAACCGACCTCGTCACGCTATATAAGGAGGTCCCCGAACTCCCCCGAGCATGCAGGCAACCTCAGGCCACCCCAATGGCGCTCCCCTAGCTCGCATTCGACCCGGGGAGGCCTCCTTCCTCATCTCCGGCAACCGCAGCCGCCGCCATTGCCCCAGCCCTTCCAACGCCACCAGGGCCTCCCCCTCTCCGTTCTCTTCACCAAGAGCTTCCTCTTACTCCCGTGAACCAGTTCCCCTGCTCAATTTTGATCAGGGCTCACCGCGGGAGAGAAATCACCTTCCCCGACGGCCTCCGTCCGCCGCGAAGCTCGCCGCCGGCAGCTCCGTCCACCCCCGAGACCATAACGACTACCGGAGTGGCCGCCTCGATCCCCTGAGCCCACAGGTGATCTCCGTTTCCCGAACGGTGCCGCTGTTCGCCGGCGAGCATCGCCGGAGTCCCGCCCCCTCTCGGGCAGAGGAAGGAGAGGGAAAGGCGACTGGTCAAACCTGACCAGTGGGCCCCTGGACCCACTGTCAGCGACCCCGTGCCTGTCCACGTGGGATTAAGTGAAGGCGTAATCCACCCCAGTACGTTTCCCCGCTCCGAAAGCGTATTCCCCTCTGAAACGTTTTCTTTTCTGTTTTATTTTAAATAACAGATTTTGACCACAACTTTGACTGCCTATAACTTTTTAAATATAACTCCAAATGAATTGATTCTTTTTCCTACATCTCTCAAATTCTGTCTAGTTTATTTTAAGATTTATTTGAAAATTTTCCAAACAACTTTTTTGTACTGTTTTTGAAATATGTGTTATTTGCATATTTTTGGAAATAGGATTTTTGGGAGAGAAGGAAGCTTTCAAAAAATTTGGAGAGCACCCCCACCTCTCCACACCATGAAGGCAAGCATTCTGAACCCCGGAATAATATTTTTGGTGTGTTAGTTGACACGTTTATAACACCACCTTATATCGGAGAACTTGTTATTTCATGTGATATGATCATGTGCATGAATGCATATTAGTGATTTCCTTGCTGTTGGAAATGAATATACTTGTGATGGTAATCATCCTCATGTGCCTTGCATGCATGCCGGAAAGAAATCCGAGAAAGCCTCTACCTTGGGTAGGAGTGAGCTTGTCGCCGGTCCCCGTCGGGACGGTTATGTCCGGTATGGCATGGTAAGGTATATTGAGTGGTGATTTTGTTGGTTGAAATATATTTGTTATACATGTCATGCAGGGAATTTATAAACCTCCTGAGTCGACCGTAGATCGAGTCTTGTTCCAGTAACCCCCATACTTGTTATGTACTACCACTTGTCCCTGCCGCAGGTAGGGTACGGTTCAGTAAGTCGTCAACCCCTTTCAAGCACACACCGTACAGAGAGGCCATGGTGGAAGATATCGGTTGTAGCCGGTAGGCAGGCCACCTGGTCCGGGGGCATGGGTGTTTCCGGTTGGGACCGAGAGGGGAGGCCACCCCTTAGAGCGCGCGATATAAATTTGATCCCATGCTACGCGAGGTTGTAGCCTCCCCACTTAGAGTTTTGCTTAACAAGTGTCGTGGGTGATTCCAGACACCGATGAGTTAAGCTGGTGTGTGCAAGTTAGGCGTGTTTTCAACTAAAAGGCCGTAGACGGAATTAGTCCCGATGGACTAAAGGAATCCGTTACTCATGGGTAAAGAGTACACCCTCTGCAGAGATTAAAACCTATTCGAATAGCCGTGTCCATGGTCAAGGATTACAGTCTGGGATGGGTCAAGTGTTGGTCTTAGTGTCGGTCTTCGGAGGTGAAATATTGTTAAAACAAACTTGGATACCAACTGGTTACTTGTGAGGACCATGATTATTATTTTGTAATGGACTAACCCGTTGCATTATTTGCATTATTGAGTATCCCTGGGACGGTTCTACCTCCTGGATATTCATTGTGATTATTTATCTTTTAAAGCCCTTTATGTGGTGTCGCTCAGACGCCCGACTGTGGCATTTCTTTCAAAGCCCTTTATGTGGTGTCGCTCAGACGCCCGACTGTGGCATTTCTTTTAAAGCCCTTTATGTGGTGTCGCTCAGATGCCCGACTGTGGCATTTCTTTTAAAGCCCTTTATGTGGTGTCGCTCAGACGCCCGACTGTGGCATTTCTTTTAAAGCCCTTTATGTGGTATCGCTCAGACGCCCGACTGTGCCATTTCTTTTAAAGCCCTGTATGTGGTGTCGCTCAGACGCCCGACTGCGGCATTTTATTCCCACTCTATTACTGCTTATTCATGTTGCATGAAAATAACCTGCTTGCATGCATAAAAGATGTTTTATTTATGACTGACGATGTGATCATGAAAATTTTCCGTGCATGATTATCAATTATATTATACTTATGTTCTTAATGTTTGCGAGTACATTCAAAGTACTCACTGGCTTGTCCCTGGCTATTGTCTTGGCCAGATTTTTGCTTGGAGAGGAGCATGGCGATGACAGCCTCGAGACCTAAGCAACGGTGATAGCAGCCTCGCGAAGATAGGAGTTAACCTGGTCAGCTGTTCCTGTGGGGAAATGGAGTCCCATAGACACTGACGACCCACAAACCGCTTCCACCAGCAACCACTAGAAAACCATTTGTTGTACTCTCAGGCCAGAATGGTCTTGTACTACATATTTTTGTATTTTGCTTGGAATTTCTGTATCAAGTTGAAGCCTCATCAGCTAACAGTAATCCTGGGGCTGATGAGCACGACGGTCTTTTTCTGGAAATTTATACCCGGAAAACCCGGTCGTGACAGACTTGGTATCAGAGCCAGGCTGACCATTGGCTAATCCTATCTTAGCCGGGTCTATAAAATTAGTCAAACCAACCCACGAAACCATAACCAAACCCCAGCCAAGCTTCTCGTGCAAGATAGCCACACAGTGACCCAACACCTTTTGGCAGTCGATGCCCAACCTATCTACCCAACCTGTCGCTCATGCACCAGTGACCAAATCCTGAATAGTCTTTCTCACAAGCGTGCGAAGGAAGACTCCGTCCCCTTTTTCCTATAAAAAGGGGCACGCTAGCCCCAACACAGCACAGCACAACCTCTACCCCAAACCAAGCTACAATGCCTGGCCCTGTCGTGCACAATGAGACCACAGCAACCAACCTTGGAGGCTTTGTGACCATACTCGCAAACCTCACCCGTCGTGCCTATGCGTTAGAAGAGCCCCCAGAATATGTTGTGTACCAAGGACCCATGAGCGGTGAGAACCGTCAATTTTGGGCCACTGTACACATCTACGGTAGGGGTCTAGAGCCCGAGCGCCCCTACAGGTTCACCGGAAGGACGACTTCCTTTGAACATCAAGCCATCCAACTAGCAGCTCGAGAGGCTATAGTTCATCTCCGGCACTTGTCGCCCAGAGTTAACTGTCGCTCGTTCCACTACTACCCCAGACGTGAAGGGTATGGTAGACCACCCCAAGTTGCCAACGGAGATCACGAGACAGATCCTGCATTGTTGCACCTAGTGCGCTATGTAAGTGCACTAGAGGAACTGTGCGATCAAATCACTATTGATCTAATCGCAGCTCGTGGAGAGCTGGTTCGTCGAGCCCCGGCGAGAGAAGAGAACGAGCCCAACGCCGACAACCCAGTCGTGCTGTTTGGACACCCGATCGAGTCCCTGAGGCCTGCCCCAGCCATCGGCCAAGGTGCTGCGATAACCCCAGAGGTGCTTCGTCGCATATTAGGAGCACACTCCAACGGGATTGTGGCCAACAATCCCCGAGATGGTCCTCATCGCTACCCCGAGCCTGCAGCCCCTCAACCCACTCCAGCTAATTCCGACGACGAGACCCGTGGAGGAGCCTCAAGGCACGCCCGCTTGGATGTAAACGAGGTAGACTAAGTCACCCGAGTCGTATCGAATCCCAGTGTACCCTCGCTTTGTAATCGTGTGGCCTTGTAATTAAATGCCGCCTGTTGTCGTGCCTCTATTTTAATAGTGGCCTTGCCTGGATACGCCAGTATGCAGTATAAGATTTCTATCCCGGACACAGTTACCAAAAATCACCCCGTCAACCCCACAGTAACACATCACTATAGTGAAATGTGTGAATCTGTGGCTTGACCCCGACCCTTGGAACAGAGCTAAAAATTTTCTTTACCATTCACCTCGGTAAAAATGACCCAGCTCCGGTGCTATAAAAAGGCCACCGCGTGACCTTGCCAAGCACCTCTCACCTTGTGCACCACCCTCACAACCATTTCTTGCCATGCCGAGCCCCAGCATTTATCTGAGAACCCCAGATGCAACCCAGGGTAGTTTTATCAAGATATTGCGAGATTTTACCTGCAGTGCCATGGGCGCTACCCAGCCACCCCAGTACGAGCTGTTCAAATCGAGAATTACCCCTTCCACCTCGAGATATTGGGCAGCAGTACACATCCCTCCCATAAACTCAAACCAAGATCCAACGGAGGTCTCCTTTGTGGGGAAATCTATGCCAACCCCACATATGGCCATAGAAGCTGTTGCATACGAAGCGCTTGCTCGCCTTCGATTCGCGGTACCCTATGCCAGCGAACGAGGGTATTATTAATTTCCGAGCCGTGCAGCACCCGGAGGAGTGACATCTTTTCCCGGTCGACGCATTGAGAGAGACCCAGTCCTGGCCAACCTTGTCCAGTACGTCATCTCTCAAGAGCGTTTAACCCAACGTGTGATGGGTTATCTCCAGAGCCTCGCAGATTTAAATCCTCAGATCGCCATCGGCAGAGCACTAAGGCCCGACCAGGAGAGACACGTGCATCGACTGGTCAATCCACTTCCCCCGATAGAAGCGGAGTGTATCCCAGTACCAGAGACGTTTTCTAGGGACCCCGTCCAGTTACCGTTTCCATTTTAGACGCCGCTGTGGTGTTCATTATTGCAACATTTATTTGTGTGTGTGACTTATGTGTGATACCCTGAGTTTGTACGACGAGTCAATTATTTGGTTTCTACTAATGTGTGTAGTTTTTGTTGTGGTTTATGCTCCTTTAAACTTAACTGTTTTTCCCTCGCAAAATCCTGGAGTGAGATTTCTTTTCCCTGAGTTGCTACATCTGCACCTTCTCACGGCGTGGATTAATTAATTTCACACAGCACCACGGCAGCAGACTCACAACCATAATCATGCGAACGCATACACTGTTTGCAAAACTTTGCAACAGGTGTTACATCCAGCTAATCACCCCCTAACAATGGTTAGCACCCGGCACACCCCATCTACTCCTCGTGATCACCACCACTGCGGAGAGCCAACACCCGAGCAGCAGCGTCGCGACGCTCATCGAGGATCATCGCGCACAGGAGCACGGAGAGCCCCAACAGTGTCGCCAGCCCTACGCATATCAGGATCGCAAACCAGTCCGGCATCGCCTCCGCCATTAGAGCCTAACCCGAGCTTTTGTAAGCAGTAATGGAGGAAGAAGGAGGAGGAGAAGTGAGGCCAGGTGTGAGGAAGAAGAGAGGGGCACCCCGGCCGTTTTATAGCTCAAGCTCGGTGTACGGTGGGCGAAGTCCACCAACGCCGCTCGTCGCCGATCACCGGTGTTTGGAGACGAATCCGCGAGCAGTGCCGACAGCGCGCTGGCCCGCGAGGTGAGTGCACGCTGCATCGGCAGCTAGCACGCCGCGCACTACCGCGGTACGGCCTAGATGCCCTATGCGCTAGGCGTCGCCGGTGGAGAAAGCGCGCGGGAGAGAGGAAGAAGAGAGAACCAGAGGGAGAAGAAGAGGCTGACAGTGGGCCCCGGGTCCACCTGTCGGCCAGAGAGAGCACTGTGCTCTCGGGTACGACCAGCGTATATTTAAATTTAGAAGTTATTCTAAATTTATATCCGGCATAGAAATCTCACGTTTTTGTCCCGAACCGTAGATTTTTCCACGCAGCACCAGTATTCACACTGTGGTTTTTCACCACTTATTGCCTCTCACTGTAGCCACATTTTTACTGCTTATAGTTTTTCTTAAAACAGCTTTGAACAAATCTCGAGGACGAGATTTTTCTTAAGGGGGGTAGTGTTGTGACACCCCAAAATTTTGGCCTTGTTTTATTAAATTAATTTTTTGCCAGGAATTAAAACTTTTATTTTCTGGGCTCCCTTTTGATTTTTGAACCATTTTCTCCCTTGTTATTATGGAGTTTTTCCCAAGTGAAAACCTTTCAAATATGTTATTGGACTTGTTTAACCTCTCAAGAAAAACTTTTCTTTTATCAGTATAACTAATTACCTAATTAAATTGCTTGATCTTTATTTTCTTGAAAAATGGTTTCAAGGTTATATGGCCATATTTGAACTACAACCATTTGATAAATTCACTTAAAATTCCAACCAAAATTTGGAGATGTCATGTGATGTTTTTAAATCACTTTTATACAAAAATATCTTTTATTCATGTAATATTTTGAGCTCTGCATCAATTTTTCTTCTCTGGTCCAGAGTGCAATTTTGCACTACAACCCATTTAAATATTTCTTTCTGGCCTCCACCAAAATTATGGGATATTGGTAGTAGCATATGATTCAACATTATGCAAAAACCCTGTGATGTTATTTGAAAATTTGAGTGAATCAACCTCTTTTCCATTCTGGTCCAGCCTTGTGATTTCTACTGCAACCCTATTTATTTTTGCTCCATGACTTGTGCTTTCTCCTACTTGTAGACAGCCCTACCAAACCCCTAAATCCAGGAGCATGCACCCATTGGATTATTTTTGGTTCATGAAGTAATGCCTTTTTCTTTCTGTCCAGAATTGAAGTTTTGCAAAACTTGCACTAACAAGTTTTTGCTTTTGGCAAACTAACCTCACCACTCTCTCTTGCATCTAAGGAGACCTTGATCTGGAGATTTTGGCCACCCCAAGTATTGCCTAGATGCCCTTGGCATTTTGACAAACACCCTGTGTGCATAGCCAGATTTGGCATGGATTCAAGTTTACATTGTGAACTTGGCCACCTGACCTAACCACCCTGTCCATTCACCCTCTAACTAACCCTAACCTAGCCCTGTTTCTTCCCAACCTCAACCGCGACCTCTAGCATGCTTTAGCATTTCGTCGAACAGCTTCCGTGCGTGCTCTGGCCGCGCCCGGAGCGCGCGTATTGCACGTGCCGCGCCCGAGTCGCCACGTCGTGCCCCTAGTTTTTCCCGCACCAGAGAGCCGCGCCACGCACTCCCCCTCTCACCGCAACACGCCAAGCAGGCCCCGGTGCCCTGCAGCACCGCCGTCAGAGCCGCTTGGCGGCATGCCCGCGGCCGCATCCGCACCGCCATGGGCAGCGCCGCCCAAGCCACCCCGGCTCGCCACCTGCCCCTGGGAGCCGCAGGAGCTTATCTCCTCGCTCGTCGGCTAGCTCCCGTCGCCTCCACGTCGCCCTGCAAGCTACAGGAAGGCGGTCCGCCGTCGTTCTTATCCGGCCGCCGCAAACCGACCTCGTCACGCTATATAAGGAGGTCCCCGAACTCCCCCGAGCATGCAGGCAACCTCAGGCCACCCCAATGGCGCTCCCCTAGCTCGCATTCGACCCGGGGAGGCCTCCTTCCTCATCTCCGGCAACCGCAGCCGCCGCCATTGCCCCAGCCCTTCAACGCCACCAGGGCCTCCCCCTCTCCGTTCTCTTCACCAAGAGCTTCCTCTTACTCCCGTGAACCAGTTCCCCTGCTCGATTTTGATCAGGGCTCACCGCGGGAGAAATCACCTTGCCCGACGGCCTCCGTCCGCCGCGAAGCTCGCCGCCGGCAGCTCCGTCCACCCCCGAGACCATAACGACTACCGGAGTGGCTGCCTCGATCCCCTGAGCCCACAGGTGACCTCCGTTTCCCGAACTGCGCCGCGCGGCGAGCATCGCCGGAGTCCCTCTCGGGCAGAGAAGGAGAGGAAGCGCTGGTCAAACCTGACAGTGGGCCCCTGGAACCCACTGTAGCTGACCCCGTGATGTCCATTCTGGTTAGTGAATGCAGCGTAATACTCCCAGTTTTTTGAATTTATCAAATATCTGAAATACACGTAGACTAATATTTTCGATGTCAGATGGCTAGGAAAGAAAGGTCAGTATTATCTCCCATCCACTTGGAGTTATTTTAAAAGTAATGCCCCCGCCGTCAGTGAAACAAAAACGGTTCGAAGTTGCGCTTCATAATTTTTTCTTTTACCTCCAAACTATTTCTTTTCCATGGTTTTTTTATAACCAGATTTTTGACAATACAAAGTTTTGATTATTATGATTTTGATTAATTATAATCGTATATAAATATACTTCCAAAATAACTGTGATTTTCTTAGAGCGCCGCTACGGATCATTTCATATTCATGTCGTATGTTACTTTTAGTACTCTTGAGTGTTGACGAGAATGTATTCACGAACTAGGAGACTTGTGGATTTTGTACTTGTTTTTTGTAGGCAACTTCACTATGCTGTTATTTTGTCATATATTCATTTGGAACAGTTCGGGATGCATTGTCGGGAGAAAGCGAGGGATTTGTCTAAAAAAGTAGGACAAGGCAGGTCCAGGGGCCCGGAGCGTTTGACCAGTGCCTTTCTACCCCATCCTCACTCTGCCAGAGAGGGGGCGGGACTCCGGCGATTGCTCGTCCGCGAACGGCGGACCCCGTTCGGCACAGGCACAAAATCGGGAAGAGTGCACACAT
Source organism: Triticum urartu (assembly GCF_003073215.2). NCBI lineage: Eukaryota > Viridiplantae > Streptophyta > Magnoliopsida > Poales > Poaceae > Triticum > Triticum urartu. The sequence continues at coordinate 683,662,306 of NC_053024.1, forward strand.
GGCGGGCTCAGGGATCAGAAGAGCTGAACCGCCGGAATAGCACTATTATATTCCTTGGTGGTGAGTTTGGTTAGTGATCACAGTGTGATCTTCAGCGGGGACTGGAACGTTAGATTCTACGGGACGAGGACGTCAGCGGTCTGTTACGTTGGGATGGGCGTGTGATTGTGATGAATGACGTTGATTTTCTCTTCCGTCGCTGCCGTAGTGCACTGTGACTATTTGATAGGCTAGAGTGTTCTCTGCGAAAGGTTTACTGGCTGGAAGTGGAAAAGAGAGAGCGTCAATTCACTGAGTATGGAAGTGACAGAGAGGGGAGCCCTGGTGTGAGTTGGAACGTCGGGTCTGGGGGTCACTGGCGGCGGTTTGTCGTTGCGGAGATTGAATGCAGGAGGCCTCCCCGGCGAATGCCCGACTCAGGGGAGTGCCATTGGGTGGCCGACTAAGGGTGCCTGCTGTGCATGGCGTTGGCCGGACATAGCGATAGGCGGGGAAGGCTTGGCTGGTAGGAGGTGGCTTTGTGCGGCGACCCCTCGCTCGGGATCGGTTTTATGCTTACGTTAATGCATGTCAATGTTTATGAATGAGTGGATCGAGAGTTTGGTTGCGTGTGATAATTTTTGTATATCGCACGTGTGTGAAGCGCACGGGAATGTATTAAACTACTTAAGATCGGAAACGCGCGGATTCTAGATCGCAGGCTCCTTTTCAGTTCCTCGTAAGCAGCTTGCCAATGGCGATGCATAGCACGTGTGTTGACACGGGAGCTAGCGAACGACCGCGATGGAGGCATATAGCTCTGCAGGCTCCATGCAGGGGGACGGGCGGGGGCAGGGTAGATGCGACGGATTGGCCAGTTAAGCGTGTTGGACGCGTTCGCCCGATTGTGCTTAAGCCACACCGTGAGCGAGAGGGAGGGGCCGAGGATTAGCGGTGTAGCCGGTGAGTGCCAGGCCCGTGGTCCAGGGGGAGTGGGTGTGTTGTTTCGCTTGGACGAGAGAGGACGGCACGCTTATGAGCCGCGCGCTATAGGGGAGTATGATCCATGCTGGAAGAAGACGCGCCATCGCGTATGATAGCCTCCACTTTAGAAGTTTTGAATACTAAGTCGTGGATCATGCCGGAGTGAGTTATAGCTGTAGGTGCAAGTTAGGCGTGTTGTAACTAAAGGTCCGTTACGGAATAGCCGGAGGACTTAAAAGGATAATCGATATACTAAGCATGACCGGTAGAAGAGTAACTATCATGACAGAAGTGACTAAACAACCTGATATTGGACATAAGCCCGGTGGTGTCTTATCAGAATCACAGATATCCAGTCTGGATGGGATCAAGGTTTGTTTGCGTGCTTATGTGCTCGGTGCTTTCGGGTGAGGATGAATGATATACTTGTTAGAAGAAAATTGGATAACTCAACTGCAGAAATGTACTGAGTGATTGATTCACAGCATCAAGAGGTATCATTCCAGTTGGCAATATAATCTATTTTAGATTAGAATGAAGGGATAATTCAACCAAAATATCCAGGTGATCCCTTGAGTGGCGATTGTAGGGCTTTGAACTATTAGAGTAGCAGTGTGGCGGAATTATAAGTTATCGTAAGAGGGCGACAATCTAATCAAAATCAATGGGCAATGACAAAATAATTGGAGAAAGATTTTAAGTGATCTGAAAGAAAATATGACTGCGAAAAATTATAACCGATGAGTGTATCATTGACTCTATACCTAGACTTAAAGTTCATTGTGATTATGAGTTTGTAATTTAATTGATAACAGACGATTTTATAGTGGTGTCGCAATAACCCTAGCCCACGTCGCCCAAGAATAAACATAGCAATTCATTTGTAATGGTCTATTTCTACTTTCAAAAGGCCCTTATATTTTCGTGATAGGTTAACAAGTCTAGATATTAGGTTTCCACTCTGGGGGAAAATCCCTATAAAGGACGATAATGTTCAGCATAAAGGAGGACTGTATAATATTATGATTTAATTCCTGCAAAATTTACATCTTTAATAAAACAGAGCTGAATGCGGTGTCACACGACCCTAATCCACGTCCAGAGATTTGTCAAGCGTTTTAAGAAACTCTACGTAGAATGGTGACATGAGGCAATGTGTGAACAAAACAGGTGAATATGGTGCTGCGTGGAAAATCTACGGCTTCGGGAAAAAACACGAGGACTCTCATCGAGATAATTAGTGTTAGAAATTCTTTTTTAAATGTACAATATACGACTGTCGATAGTGGTTCGCTCAGCCAGCGGCCACAGGATCTTCGGCTCGACTGGTCTGTTTAGAAGCTCTTTATCTCGGTGTATTGATTCGCTCTTCTTTCCCCGGTCTCTGCTTATCTATGCCTCTCTACCGCAGGTGAGCGCATTTTTTTCTCAAACCCAATCGTGATATTGCGATAGGGTCGAGGCTGTGTCGGTGCGTACTTCAGGGCGACAGTGTCTAGACTTGGCCCGATGCGCGTGCATTCTTATTCCTCCGCGAGATGGTGGCTAGTGACAGCTTTTCATGGTTGCATGTAAAAACTCGCTGTTAGTCGCACTAAAACGTGAAATCGTCGCGAGCTTATCTGTTGGGTTATGTAAGCTTTCACTGACGTACAGGTGAATCTGGAGAACATTTCTGTGCATGATTATCTAATCTATTATTTCACCTGCTGTTCTAATGCTTGCGAGTATCATTCCAAAGTCTTCATGCTCTGTCCCCTGGCATATTGTGTTGCGCCAGATTTTGCTTGTGAAGGAGCGGCGGATGTAAGCCGACTAGCATATCGGTGGATGCACCTTCGGCCGAAGCAATGGAGTTAATCTGGTCCAGCTGTTCCGGGTGGGAAATGGAGCCATACGACCTGCACCGCCCCACACAAAACCGCCATTCCCCAGCTCGGCAGCATACCAACTAATAAACACCATTTTGGTCATAACATCAGCAGAAATGGTCCTTGTCCATAACACGGAATTTCTATTGCAAGGTTGTCTGATTCTCTCCGCTGCCGGTCGAGGGTCTCGGCTTGTCTGTAGTCAACGCTTTTCTGCATACGCCCCACGGATGCAGTCAAGGATATAACAAGTGCGAATCGAGTTCTCCTGGTGCTGTATATACGATCGCATCTTTAACCTTAGGCTTTTTCTGGAAATTTTACCCGAGTTGCTCTAAGCGTGACAGTGGACAGCAGCTCAGTCTGATCCAGCTGAGGATTGGGCACCGACCGTGTCAGCGGATCAGTCTGATCTACCGGAGGATCGGGCATCGACACCGGCACCAGTTCTACAAGGAGCACCATCTCCGGCAGCAGCGGCGGCTTCGGCACCTGCACCAACACTTGCACTTGCATCTGCTCCGGCCCGTGCAGTTGCACTGGCAACAGACTGGGCTGCAGTTCGCACTTCATATACCAAAGTCCTTACAAAAACCGACATGTCCACCTTCTTGGTAAGCATTGGCCGCCCAAGTGCTTCGTTCTTTTTTCTTTCCATGTTGTTTCACATGATTCACTGTGTTGATCTAACTGTTTGGGTATGTCTTCTTGTTTGCAAACAGAGAATTTCTAGAGCAACGAGGGAGTCGTTCAACAATCCGGGCGACCGCGGCCAAGTTTCTCTTACCATGCGCAGCCTTGGTGTGAATGAACCTGCTCAATATACCGTAAGTACAAAGGATGGTTGCATGATGATTGATGCTAAAGGATAGTCAAGGTTCAAATCTAAATCATATCTTGCGGTAGGGGATGATGTCAAAATCGAACTTTCTCGGCAAGAAGAGCTGGTCCAAATCAACTTTGAAATTCTTCAGTAGCAGCACGCAACTACCGAACTGATCTATCCTCCGAGAGATTTTGACGTAATAATCTGGCATGGTGAAACAAGTGTCCTGTGTGTATAAGTGGCAAGGTTGTTAGAATCGCGATTCTGTTATACGATTCTATGACTTTACGATCCAAACTTATCCATCTGATTCTACGATTTTAATTCATAAAATCTACGTTTCTACGATCCTGGTAGTGAAGATTCTACGATTTACGATTCTACCATCAGAGCTCCGATCCAATTCAAAATCGCGATTCTGACAACCTTGATAAGTAGTACGACAGTATTATTTATCACATGGTATATCATTGATAGAATTGCAACACTGATTGCTGGTTAGGAACTGTCGTTCGATTTCATTCCAATAGCTGCCGTGCTTTATTCAATTTTGTGTATTCGCCTTGCGACAGCATCTAAAACCAGCGCTGTACCGATCGCTTGCAATATGAAAAGCGCTGAGGTAGAACACATGGGCCCCCAAACATGCAGGGTCGGCCTGCGGCCCAAAGTCCAGAACCGTGAGCCTATCTGAGTATTATATTCTCAGCTGAACCCCCATAAAAAAAGATGAACCCCCATAATGCCCGTGCGTTGTAGAGGGAGTATATTTCTCGGCAAGGTGAGCCTGTGATATAAAAGATTTGTATATTTATTTACAAAGGGAGTATCTCTCTGTCAAAAAATATATTTATGTGTAACTAGTTACTCCTGTATTTCTACTTCTTTTCGATGATATGTGGGGCAACCGGCAACGGGGTCCACGTGCCATATGCACAAATTAGAGTGCACAACTTCACGGTAGACACACCCCGGTCGTAGTGCCGCAGTAATGCCCAATGAGCCGTCAAATCACAACCCCCCCCCTTTCCAGCTTTAGCAGTAAGCTGGACAGACGAAGCGGCAATATTTCACTGGGCCTGAATCCCCTTCTCCCTCGTCTGCTTGTTCAGAGAAAACCCCCTCTCGACGATTGCATAGGGTTTTCTCATGGAGAACTAGGTACGGATTCTTCATCCATCCCCGATAAACCCAAGTCCCTTGGTCGCAGGTAATCCTAGGATGGCAGCCGCCGCCGTTGATGCATTTTTCTTCCTACTGAATCTAGTGTGTTTCATTTGCAGTGCCCAAAGTGCGAGTACCCTACAGGTTTCTGCGCCCTCGGCGAGACGCCACACTTGTTCCTTCTCATCCTAACACAGCATTTTGAAACGCGCACAGTATGTTCCTAGAATCCTCTTTTCTATCCGGGAGGGTGGGGGTTTTTTGAACATGTTGTGTTCTCATATTATTTTTCCTGCAGTGTATTATTTGCTATGCCAGAACACATGTACTCAAGATGCTCGGCCTTGCCATAACTGAATACACTAGTTTAATGGTCACAGTGAAGACAAGCCATGGATATAAGTTCCGAGTTGGGTTCATGAACCAAGAAGATCGCTGCTTTTTTATGGCCGAACTTGGATAAACTTTCTCAAGTGTTACGGACTGAAAGTTGGCGCACGAATGTTGATGGAAATAGCAGAACCTGGTCTCATCTTCACTGCGATCTTCCACCCCGACGTCGTTCCAATTGTTCATCCATGTTAGTTTTGTATCTGGTTCTTGCTTGTTGCCTCGATTACTTCTTAATCCACCTATTCTGTCTAACTAATCACAATTTAACTTTAGAAGTAGCAATGAATCTCTCACGAAGATGCTACTTCTAACTAATATTTTCTTATAATTGGTGGCACGTGTAGGTTTTTTCAGAGTTAAGCAGTCTGCTCGTTTGTTACTCTGTAATAACTCGGCTGTTACTAATGGCACTGAAGTTGACTGGATCGACATCCACAAGTTCCTACACTTTATTGATCATCTTGAGGTCCTTGTGGGACGTTTCAATGGTGGAAGGCCACGTGGGATATGTGTGCCACTGCTGCACTCGTTGAACAGGTCCAACTGTGTCAATAAACTTATGGTACGAGTTGTTTTCTGTTATATATGTTGTTCATAAACTATTGCTTATACACAGTTTTACAGCTGTGATCTTCTTGAAACAGGAACTGTCGAGTTCTATTGTTCCTATACAGATGTCTGACCATGGTCGGGTCAGACTTGCGCTTGGTCACAACATGATGTTTATGTCGACCTACTCAATTCCCCTTGGAGGTGAAAAGATACTTATTCATGGGTGGTCTCAAATAATGAAGGCCCGTCCATCTTAAAGAATAGGACAGAAGATTATGTTCATGCTTTTCCATGGCTCTAAAGCGAATATCCTGTTTATTGACCACGTTGCGAGATGAAGCCGCTTTCAGAAGGTTGTGGATGCGCGGGGTGGCGCCTGGGCCTTGTCCTGGGGCTTGGCGACCTCACCCTTGGTCAACTGTAGGCAAAGTAGCACTGTTCGAGGCGTGCTTTGTACGGTTGAACCTGTATAAGTACTCATACTGCTTTCAGCTTTGGTTGTTAAGTGCCCCTGCTGGTTTCAGTTAAGGTTGTTAAGTACTCCTGCTGCTTTTACAGTCTGTCGTGTTTCTTCAGTCATGTCTTCCTCCAGCCGCCAAAACCAAACCAGCACCGGCGGGGCCGCCTGCTTCTGCCTCCCACGGCTGGTTGCGCCTCAGCACACGCATAGCCGCCCCACCGTCTCCTAAATCGTTAACGCCGACATCCTCTGCGCGCTTTGGTGTGCTCGCCGCGGCGCCGCCCTCTCGCGTTGTCAACATGGTCAACAAACAACAGGAATCGGCAGAAGTACGTGGAGAGGATGACAGTAGGGGCCCACCACGTCAGCGTATGGAAAAATAAAATGCTTCCTCCTAGTGTTTTCCTCACATCTGGGACCCACGACATTGTGAGCATATATAGTCAATAGACAAGAGAACAGCACAAGATCGGCTGACACCTGGGACGTAGCTACTCGAGCAGTATTTTTTTTGTTTGGTATTGTTGAGACGGAGCAGGGTTTGAACTGGGCTGTGGCCCGTCTAGCTCAGGCTTATATTTTATGTTCACCATGTGACCAGCCCAGCTATTTTTTCTTTGTGAAAATGAGCCCAGTTTATTTTTTCTGAAGAATGCCCAATCCAGGCCTACTTATTTTTCTACGCCCTGATGGGCTGCAACTCTTTCAAGACGCCTGCAAATCTTGAAAGTAATATGAAACGGGTTGTAAATATAAAAACAGATGACAAATTGGCAATTACTTTATAATTTCTGAATTTTATTGCATTTTCAGATTCCTATTTCACTGGGCATTAACCTAATTTAAATATATCTTCAAAGTACTTTAAATCTGGCTGGACATTTCGGTATTAAAAATAGTTTGGAACCCACAGAAATATGCGAAATTGGCCCTGGCCAACCAAAAAAATGACTGCAATAAATTGCATAAGAAGTTGCCATGAGCTATATATAAATTATTAAAAAAAGAGGGAGTGGTCTGACTTGTGGGCCTGTTTAGTTGACGCGTATGCAAGAATTTTTTTAGTTATTATATACGTCAACAAACGATTCTAGCAGACGTAACCGTTGGATGTCAATCCAACAGCCGTCGTGTTTCTACAATCTATGATCTTCTTGCTCCAGCCGCCAAAGCAGCGCCGGCGGGACCGCCTACTCCCGCCTCCCGTGGCCGGCTGTGCTGCCGTGCAGGCCTCAGCGCCCCCTACTACTCCCACCGCTGGCCAGGGCATCCCTCTACTCGCCCACAACCCCTGTTATTCTAAGGCGACGGCAGCCTCACACCGCAGCCGAACCGGTGAACGCTCGTACTCCTCTCCACGTGGGCATCCACTGCCGCGTCTTCCCCGGCTCCGTGTCGTCCCCTTCCTATGCCTCGCCGCCGCCCACCGCCGTGGTGCTCTCGGCGCGGCGTGGTCAATGTGGTCAACGACTGACTTCCATCGGAAGAGTACTGTACGTGGAGAGGCTGACAGCTGGGTCCACGGCAGCCGCAAGGAAGTGCCTCCTTATTACGCGGAAAATAATTATTCCTCCACCTGACAGCGGGGACCCACTGGACGGGCCACCAGTATTTTGTGAAAAAAATCATTTCCCCCTGACTGCTGGGACCCACCGGACGGGCCACCGTATTTCGCGAAAAAAAAACGTTCCCCCAGCTGTCAGCTCGGACCCACCGGAAGTGCCTCCTTATTACGCACAAAAAAATGAATACTCCCCCGGCTAGCTGGGACCCACCTTGGTGGGAGGCTGACTTGTGGGCCTACTAAGTTGACGGGGACGAAGGGCTTTGTCAACTTAGTCAATATGAACGATTCTAGCTCCAGTGACCGTACGATGTCCATCCAACGGCCGTAGTGCTTCTTCAACCTCTGGTCTTCTTACTCCAGCCGCCCAAAGCAGCGCCGATCGTGCCGCATGCTCCTGCCTCCCGTGGCCGGCTGTGCTGCCGCGGAGGCCTCACCGCCCCCTACTATTCACACCGCTGGCCAGGCCCTGCGGCGACGGCAACCTCACACCGCAGCCGAACCAGTGAACCCTCGTACTCCTCTCCGCGCGGGCTTCCACTGCCGCGTCTTCTCCGGCTCCACGTCGTCCCCTTCCTAGGCCTCGCCTTCGTCCACCGTCGTGGTGCTCTCAGCGCAGCGTGGTCAATGTGGTCAACGATCGGCTTTCATCGAAAGAGTACTATGCGTGGAGACGCTGACAGCTGGGTCCACGGCCGCATCAAGGAAGTGCCTCCTTATTACGCGCAAAATAATTATTCCTCCACCTAACAGCGGGGACCCACCGGACGGGCCACTGTATTTCGCGAAAAAACGTTTGCCCCTGACTGCTGGGACCCACCAGCTACATCTTCGCACGCAAGAAAGTGCCTGACAGTCGGGACCCACCTGGTCGAAGCGTACGTAGCGTTGTCATTCTGGTCGCGAACGTGTACGTGCATATATATTGGTCGATGTAGAGGCGCACACATAGCATGTACACGTACGTACAGCGGCCAGGGTGCAAGAAAGAAAATACGGCCACGTATGTGTACATACGGGCGGGGTCTCGAACGCCTACTCGTGCATACGTACGGCCAGGGCTCGTGTACATGGCTGGGTCGGAACGGAGAAACAGCGTCATTGTCGTGTTCATGGGGAGGCAACGGAATGCGTCGTGTTCATGGGGAGGCAACGGAATGCGTCGTGTTCATCGGGAGGGCTTGGATGGAACAGGCGATGGAAACGAGGCCTGGCGTACCGCAGAACGGAGGAAACGGCCTTGTGTTCGACCGGCCACGTTCGAAACGGAATCCTGTTCATCGGGAGGGGTCTGGCGTACCGCAAAACAGAGGAAACGGACCTCCTACGGTCGAAACGGGGGTCCTGTTGATCGGGAGGGGTGTGGTGTACCGCAAAACAGACGAAACAGACTTGTGTTGGAGCGCTACGGTCGAAACAGGGGTCCTGTTCATTGGGAGGGGTGTGGCGTACCGCAAAACGGGACTCCACGGGATACTGTTCATCTCCACCGTCGACCCCCTCCAGCCTCCATGAGCTACTGTTCATCCACCGTCGACCTCCTCCAGCCTCCACCTGTGACTGTTCATCCACAGGCTCCTGTTCATCCAGCCTCCACCGCGCGCTACTCCACCAGCTATTGTTCAACTAGCCCTCTCCACGGGCTCCTGTTCAACCACCCCTCCACGTGCTACTGTTCATCCTGCCCTCCACCGTCTACTGTTCATCCAGCCCTCCACGGGGTGGTCCTGTTCATCCAGCCCTCCACGGGGTCCTGTTCATCCAGCCCCAACCGGCTCGATCGATCCTGTTCATCCAGAGGCAACACCACGGGGTCCTGTTCATCCCGAGGCAACGCCACCGCTCACTGTTCATCGAAACCCCCCCCCATCGATCGATCGCTCGGGTTCAGTAATGCGTAGCCTGCAGTGCAATCGCTCGGGTTTAGTTAGAGCCCAACGCCTCGCTCGGGTTCAGTTAGAGCCAACGCCTCGCACACACGCGCGTATGTGTATGAGAGAAGCGCGCATCGCTCGGCCCCCGACCTCCCACTAACCGGGAACTCCCCGAAATTTTCCTCGCCCTCGCTTCTACCACGGTTTTTCCCGTCATGGACGGCCCAAAGAATGTCATGCAGCTGCGTCTCCGGCCCGCCCAGGACGAAAAGCCCATTTTCTGTCATGATTTTTTGTCATAGAAGTAGGATCCCACCACATCTATGATGATACCGGGTTTTGTCACAATTATCGTCATAGAAGTGTCATATGTATGACAGAAAAAAAATTCGTTCGGCCCAAAATGTCACGGATGTGTCTTTTTTTGTAGTGTTGCCACCGGTGTTTGGTATAACACTTCACGGTCCCCTTGCTCCTAGCCTCACCGGTGCTCGATCTCCATGATCCTGGGTACCTACGGGGATGAAGATCACGGACAAGACAAGAGAAACTTCACGATGCAATTTTACTTTACACATACAAGGTGTTTTGTCAAAGGCTTCCATTGATCCCTTCACCAAATACCTGGGGCTGCAAGGCTCATGCCTCACCCCATACCTTACCGGACTACTCACACATGAAGGTCAGATCGCGAGAAGAAATCGTTGGAAAACACATCTTGAGATTCATTGGTTGCAATATGTCTTGCAATAGATGCCTTGTGTGATGCGCGATTACAAGTATGATCTAGATGAGAGAGGACTATGGCAGTGGAGATGTCTATGGAGGTGAAAATGGTGGCTAGGGTCTGTGGATGAAGATTGAATGGGTGGTGGCTGTGCTCGATGTTCCTCTCCTCCTTGACGACGTTCTGTTGATATTTCAACGGGGTCCCCTTTATAAAAGGTGTTCAGGTGGACAAGCTGCCTCGGTTTCCATGCCAAATGACCGCTCATGCGAGCGCTCACGGTCGCATGGAACGTCATCTTTTGCTCTGGAGTCCTTCTGATGCCTCCTGATGATTTTTTTTCTTCTCCATTTTCCTTCCTTTCCTTTCTCCCACGTGATATCTTCCATTTTTAGCCCATTTCCTGTGGAAAAAACTATTAAAGAGAGAATTTGTGGAATCCTTTGCGTTCATCAGTCATTAGTGGCAATATCAGAGCGAAAATCTCTCTTTTAGTGAAATTTCTCAGTTCAAACAAGGTTGAAATGAGTCCAAAAATATCAGTCATCAACTCTGCCAAGCTTAAACTTGATCGTCCTTGAGAAACATAGAGAGAAATCTGAATCATAAGGAACTTAGTTGTTTAAACCGAAATAACGAGAAGGTTTTGGTCCACTTACGATTGGTATGCCTAGATAGGCCTCCGTTTTTTAACCTGAAAACTTATCATAGATATAGCGGTGGCATGGTTATAGTGCAAGTGTTAGTGAAGTAAAGATAATCAACACAAAGTTTCTGATCTACTATATAAAACAACTTTGTAATGCTTCATTTCATTTAATCTAGACAACACTTGCTTGCCGGGAATGCACGGAAGAGTTTCTTAAGATAGAGCCATGAAAACATAAGTTGTGGAATAGAAAGTGATGTCTACTACACAACTTTATTCTTGTAGACTCGTGTTGGGCCTCCAAGCGCAGAGTTTTGTAGGACAATAGCAATTTTCCCTCAAGTGGATGACCTAAGGTTTATCAATCCGTGGGAGGTGTAGGATGAAGATGGTCTCTCTCAAACAACCCTGCAACCAAATACAAGGAATCTCTTGTGTCCCCAACACACCCAATACAATGGCAGAAATATATTTTTATAATCTGAATAAATAAAAACAACAAAGTAGCAAATAGTAAACGGGCACAAAAACGATATTGCAATACTCCTAGGGTCCGTACTTTCGCTAGTGCAATCTCTCAACAATGCTAATATAATTGGATCATATAACCGTCCCTCAACGTGCAACGAAGAATCACTCCAAAGTTCCTATCTAGCAGAGAACATAAGACGGAATTGTTTGTACGGTACGAAACCACCTCAAAGATATTCTTTCCGATCAATCTATCCTAGAGTCCGTACTAAAATAACACGAATCTATTCTTTTCGATCAATCTAACCAAGATTTCGTACTAAAATAACACCAAAGCAAATTCAGATTCATAATATTCAATCCAACACAAAGAACTTCAAAGAGTGCCCCAAGATTTCTACTGGAGAAACAAAGACAAGAACGTGCATCAACCCCTATGCATAGATTACCCCAATGTCACCTCAGGAATCCGCGAGTTGAGTGCCAAAACATATATCAAGTGAATCAATACGATACCCCATTGTCACCACGAGTATTCAATTGCAAGACATATATCAAGTGTTCTCAAATCCATAAAAGTATTCAATCCGATAACAAAGAAATCTCAAAGGGAAAGAAATCAATTCATCACAACAAGATAGAGAGGGGAAAATACCAAATGATCCGACTATATTAACAAAGCCCGTGATACATCAAGATCGTGACATCTCAAGAACACGAGAGAGAGAGAGAGAGAGATTAAACACATAGTTACTGGTACAAACCCTCAGCACCGAGGGTGGAGTACTCCCTCCTCATCGTGGTGGCCGCCGGGATGATGAAGATGGCCACCGGAGATGATTCCCCCCTGCGGTAGGGTGCCGGAACGGGGTCTAGATTGGTTTTCAGTGGCTATAGAGCCTTGTGGCGGCGGAACTTCTGATCTAGGTTAACCCCGAAGGGTTTTAGAATATTTGGGAATTTATAGTGCAAAGAAGGGGGTGCGGGAGGCCACCGAGGTGGGCACAACCCACCTGGGCGTGCCTGGGCCCCCAGGCACGCCCTGGTGGGTTGTGCCCCCCTCGGGGCACCCCCCAGGTGCTACTCTGGCCCATATTGGGTGTTCTGGTCCATAAAAAATCTCCAAAAAGTTTCGCGGTGTTTGGACTCCATTTGATATTTATTTCCTACGATGTAAAAAACAAGCAAAAAACAGCAACTGGCACTGGGCACTGGGTCAATAGGTTAGTACCAAAAAATGATATAAAGTTGCTCTAAAATGATTGTAAAACATCCAAGAATGATAATATATTAGCATGAATACTTCATAAATTATAGATACGTTGGATACGTATCAGAAAGCATGTAGTGAAACATGATGCTCAAGTGATCTTGAACATACCCACAATTGTTTCTTCCTCTAGGCTCTTAAACACTTTGTTTCAAGCATTGCTTGCTGGAACTTTGATTGTCACGTGAAGGAGATTATGCCAAATAAGTGATCATGAATAGGTTTACGTTGTGGCTTAATGTTCGGGAACTATGGACCTTTAGCAATAATGTCCCTTTCGAGCTCTTTTGATTAGTCCCCTCTATTTACCACATACATACTCATTCAAGAGAAAGCAGAATAATATTCATTTGTAGTGTTGCCACTACGTACGGTACCAAACTCATAGCCGAAATCCGAGCTATCACTCTTGGTGGATTGTTCATTGGCTAGCGGAGTCCTCACCATAACATCAAGAAGGGTGACGAATCCACATTTACACACGTAAATGTGTATATACTATTAAAGGCAATGGTACCAGCCGGAGGCTGTAACACCATGTTGAGATATACAACACTGATTTTTGGCATAATCTCACCCACCTTTCAACTAAGTTCCTCCAGACAATTTTATCCACAAGTGCTATCAAGTCTATTAAAATTAACATCATGGGGTTGAGCATGTTTAAACATCACTACTCTAGAATTTCTTAACTCCCAAGTCTTGAAAGACTTTCTCTTGTGCAAAGTTACACTTGGTTAATTTCATTTCATTTTCAAAACTGTCCCACGGCAAGTCTTAGTTGTCTAAACTAAAGAAAACAAAGGCTACAAAATTATTTCAGCTACTAGAGCAAAACCTTTGTATCAACTATCAAGACTCACTCCCATCCACACATAGCACACATACTACTACTACATCTACTCTAAGTGTTCAAGTGCAAAAGACGGGCGTCGCAGGACATACCTTCACGATTGTGAATTTACACACTTCTCTTCCTTACTCTTGCATTCCTCGTTGTTCTGGCATAGGTCAACTCCTCTGAAAACAAAATGCAAATGAACTCCAAGGGGCTAAATAAGAATCAAGAGCAAAGCAAAGCTTATTCTTTTTTCTTTGTTTTTTTTGGTTTTTTGAAAACTAACTTGCAACCGAAAAACGCAAAGGCAAATAAAAAGCAAAGTGTTGGAACAGACCAACATGAGTGTTTTGAAGCTTCTTGAGCTTAAGTACAACCTCATTACAATTTATTCAAATACCGCCACATCTTGATGTAGAAGTGGGGATAACCTCCCGCAAGCTTAGGCCCTTGCAAGACCAAACCAGTGAGATCATTGCGGCGGTTGTTCAGGAGCCCACTCTTGGCTCTAGTTGGAGAAGTTCATGTTCATGTAGGCCGACGTGCTCCTCGGATGTGATGCGAGGTTGCACATATCATCAATAGAGCCCTGAAGGTTGTTGAGGTCCGTGTAGGTGGTGTAGTATTGTTGGGGCTGCTCTTGCTCCTCGTCGGTGGTGAGTTCTTCTTCGTCTACTTGTTCATGTTTTGGCCCTTCTTGGTCAAAAGTTGCATCTCCTTCTTGTGCAACATAATGCAATTGTCCATTCTAAGTGGAGAAATGGTTAGGCATAGGTGTGGGTAACAAGTACACCACTCCAAGAATTTTGATACGATGATGAACATTACGAACTACTACCATAACAGCACTAGTAAGAACATGAATGTTAACAAGGGTGTTACCGACAATGGGGCGGAGGTGACTGTAGTCAAGGCCAAGGGAGTTGGCCAACATGGTGATCACTCCTCCACACATGATATCTCCTTGTTCATGATTAGCTTGATGCTCCAGGTGTAGCAAAGTATTGCCCCTAAGTTGGGCGAATAACCGATGTCCAGGTTTGGTGCTTTCCCAAGAACTAGCATGTTCTCGTCATTTACCTTAGAAACTTCTCTCATGCCTACAACGAGATAGTGATAACATAGTAGAAATAACGTATAGCAGGACTTTCAATGCAACTGGCTCTTTACCTTGAGCCATGACGACATATACGATAAAAGGATTGCCTTGGGTGCGGGTCAGTGAAATCATAAACATATCTAAGATCATCATCATTGTTGGGGAAGCCAAAATAATTACACCACTCAGCAAGAATGATGTTAAAGTCTTGGTCAAGGAGATGGGTAGTGATCCTCTCCTCCTCATATGCATTTGGCACTAATCCAACATTGTGCGAGAGAGTACTAAGAAACTCAAGCGTCAAGTGTCCATATGTCTCACATCCCTGATAACCGAAATGGTGCAACCCGGCATTATGACAAAGCAAATTAAAATCATGAGTGATACCTAGCTTGGCGTGAGTATTCGCGCAAACCCATTTGGTTGCTTTGATCTTCCTTGTTGCGAGCTTTTGGAACTTCTTCCTTGCTCCGCGATCGGTGAAGACGATCCCCTGAGTGAAAACTTGTTGTGGTTGCGCGGTGGATGAACTCCAGGAATATGTTTATACTCATAGGTGATTGATATTGGTGGGAATGCTATGAGAGGAGGAGGTGGTGCTGACGTTCCTAGATCTGGACCAGCAAGTTCAAGTTCATCAGCGCACGGATGGTGAAGGCATGAAGTGAAGAAAAATATATGAGGTTGAAGAGGGGAGAGGAGGAGAGGGCTAACCAAGTGGACGAGGCAAAAGTCGCGGTCGCCGAAGGGGGGCAAAGGTTCGAGGCTGAGGGGTTATCCGAGGAAGGGGGAGGGTGACAGTCACGACCTGTCACCTCCGCTAGAGGAGCGGAGCGTGGATCCTAAGCATCGGGAGGAGGGGGTCGGGGGCGTCGCTTTGGTTGCCGACGGAGGGGGTCAGGCGCGTCACACCGGCCGCCGACGGAGGAGCTCGGAGGTGGGGGAGGCGGGGTGCTGGATCTTTGTCGATGCCGCCTGTCGCACTTCTCTCTTTCTTGAGTCTGGCTTCTCTCCCCGACCTATGTGGTCCCGGCTTCTTTCCTCGTGGGAACGGCGTGGGTCGGGGCAGGGTTACCCCTGATCTGATCCAACCAAATGTCTATCTCCCTAGGCCAACCCAACTCGTGGTTCTTCAGACTCGGAGAAATAGCGGGGATCCACCCGGGATCCTCCCTTGCAACCAAACAAAGTCCAAAAGAGCAATAAAGCCTTGAGATATGCAATAACCACACATAGCAAGGGCTATAATTGCAAGTTATCCATGAACAAGGGCATGATTGAGAATCAGAGAAGGAAAATAGCATACGGTGGTTCCTATAACGAAGGGGCACAATGGTAATCTTGTTCCCGCAACAGTACAATGGAAGCGATCGATGATCCGCAGCCCCTCCCTCCCTGCCCCCGTGTTCTATAACTCCACGGAATCGCGCTCCACCGCCGGCCGGACACCTCGCGCCGCCGCCGCCGCCTGAGTGCGATCCATGGACGCCGAGGCCGGCGCCGCCGCCGCCCAGCAGCTTCCGGTACGCCCCTCCCTCTCATCTCCCCCGCTCTCAACATTTCTCTCCGCATTGCTCGTTGGCGCTGATTGGACCCGACGCGGACCGGGAGGAGCCCTAAATCAGGGCGCGCTCCCGGTTTCTCCCGCGCCTGGAATGGTTCCGGCGGTCTGATGCGGAGGTCCGGCGGGGGATCAGGGATTCCGCGGCTCCTACGGGAGATCTTATGTCTCCGGTCATCCATCCATCCATCCATTTCGATTTAATTTTTCCCGGGGTTCGATTGGAATGGGTTCGCTGCAGCTAGCGTTTTCTTCTTTGTTTTAATCTTTCTCGACTAGATTTGGGTTTGGCATTTTTGTTTTTGTGGTGGAATGGTATGGGTTAGTGTTCGCCACCTTTTGCCGAAGCAAATTACTTTGGGTAAGATTTGATTCTACAAGTGAGGAATGGCATTTCTGTGACGAAACAAATGCCTCTGTGGGTTAACAATCACTTTGTAATCATAGTGAGGGTCTGATTGCCATCAGTATAAAAGAATGATTAAAAATACAGAGAAGTGCCAGTTTCCGTATCTTCAGGTAGGACATTTAATCTTTTCAAGTTCCAGATGATAGAAAAGAAGAGTTATGATCTCGCATATTGTAGTTATCCAGCATAACTCGTCTGAATATACTCTGCCACAAAATGATTTTTTAACTGCTCTGTCATGGATTTTCATTTTCAGTGGAGGCAGCACTACAGGAATCTACTACTGCTAGCATACCAGAGCTTCGGTGTTGTTTATGGGGACCTAAGCACATCACCTCTGTATGTGTATAAAAGTACATTCTCAGGAAGGCTCCGGCAGTACCAAGATGAACAGACAGTATATGGTGTACTTTCCCTGATATTTTGGACCTTCACACTGGTTCCTTTGCTCAAGTATGTCATTATCGTATTGAGCGCTGATGACAATGGCGAAGGTACACTATAATTCCTTTGTAAGAAGTTGTTTCTCTTTTATGCCTGTCATCGTGAAGTTCATATTGTTGTAGCTGGTTGGCAAATTTCTATAAACATGCTCACATGGAGATCATAATAAATCACCTTATGAACAAAAAATATTTAATCCATGTACACTTTTGTAGGTGGGCCATTTGCTCTGTATTCGCTCCTCTGCAGGCATGCAAAGCTTAGCTTGATTCCGAATCAACAAGCAGCGGATGAGGAGTTATCTACATACTACAGAGATGGGTTCGCAGCTCAGCATGAATCTTCACCCTGGCTAAGAAGGTTTCTAGAGAAGCACAAAATTGTCAAAACTGGACTTCTTGTTGTAGTTCTGTGTGCTGCTAGCATGGTGATCGGTGATGGTGTCCTTACTCCGGCAATCTCAGGTGGATACTACCATCATTTGTTGGTTACCTTCCATGTCGATGCATGATTCTGGTTATTAACCTCTGTGTGTGCTTAGCGTGTGTTTTTCTGCTCCTTTCCTTGCAGTCCTGTCATCTATGTCTGGGCTGCAAGTTCAAGCTACTGGTTTACAGGAACGTAAGTACAACTCGTCTCTTTGAAATGTGAACTCGTAAGGCACAGTATTTAAACACATGTGCTTGTGTGGAGTATTATGAGATACGGTACATGCACTTCCTTTGGTTATATTTCTGTATTACTACATATTTTGTCATTTGGTTGCACTTGATGTGCTACCCATAGCACATCATGTCTACAGCACGATGCACTGTATGGTGGAAAATTTAAGGTCTACTGTATTGCTATGTGCTGTGAGCATGTGGCTGTCTCTTCAAATATACATTGTACATATATCTTTAGTTTTCAAATACTAGTCTGTGTATTTCAAAAACATTTTGTGTAATATATCTGGACATTAGATTCTGTTATTGCATAGTCAGATTATGCATCCTTATTTTCCAAACACTTCGTGGGAACTTTGGGCTTATTATATTCTTAGGCTTAACTGCTATAATCGCAATTTATTTCTATACAGGTTCTGTGGTGCTTCTTTCATGCATTGTATTGGTTGGTTTATTTTCCTTGCAACACCGAGGTACTCAGAAGGTAGCATTCATGTTCGCACCAATTGTAATCATCTGGCTCTTTTGCATTGGTGGAATTGGATTGTACAACATAGTTCATTGGAACCCAAACATATACCAAGCAATCTCTCCATATTATATTGTTAAGTTCTTTAGGACAACCGGTACAGATGGCTGGATTGCTCTAGGAGGAATACTACTTTCTATGACAGGTTAGTGACTGTCAACATATACAAGGGGTAAAATTGTGCTTCGCTTGTAACAATTTATGTTTCCTTTCCCCTTACAGGCAGTGAAGCTATGTTTGCCGACCTCGGCCATTTTACAAGTGCATCTGTCAGGGTAAGTTGAACTAGTGATGATCTTCTATCTGTTAATTTCTGCAGTGAAAACTTCCCACTGGATGTATAGATCCTTTTATGTTTATAATTATATTTGGGTGTGGTGCTGTGTGACAAAGCATCCATGAAGAAATAACTTTGGGAAAATATTTTTGCCAAATGCTTTAAGCTTAAAAGCAGCAGAAAAGTTCGTAATACCAAACAGCCTTTCTGTGAAAAGAGATTGATTTAACCTGCATATTTTAAAGAATGGATGACATTTCCCAAAGAACCTAGTTAAGTTCTTTGTTGTGTACCAAATTGTTGCTTTTGTGATGCTCTATTCGATTCCATGACGTTAAAGCATTGAAACCGCCTGGATAATACTAATGCCTCTCTTATTATACTCATAATTTACAATTTCTATTTGCTTAAACTATACCTGCCCTTCTGGCACACTTTGCTATTGAACCTGTATCTTTTTGGATACATGACCTGGGTTTCTCCTTGTTGCAGCTAGCTTTTATTACCATCATATATCCATGTCTTATATTGCAATATATGGGCCAAGCAGCATTTTTATCAAAGAACATGTTTCACACGCGCACAAGTTTTTATGACTCCATCCCAGGTTTTTGAACTTGTCTCTCACTCATCACCCTCACCTCCGCTCCTTCCTCTTTCCAATGTTATTAAAGTTTCAGTTGTCATCCAGGACCTGTATTTTGGCCTGTATTTGTGGTGGCCACTCTTGCTGCAGTTGTTGGAAGCCAGGCTGTCATTTCAGCAACATTCTCTATTGTAAAGCAATGCCATGCTTTGGGATGTTTCCCACGTGTGAAGATTGTTCACACATCGAGGTGGATCCATGGGCAGATATACATTCCTGAAATAAATTGGATCCTTATGGTGCTATGTGTAGCTGTCACAGTTGCATTCGGTGATACAACCCTTATCGGAAATGCCTATGGTAAGCTTGTAATAACAATTGACGAGATTAAGATCTTTCTTGCACATAGACCTTTTGATTTTTCCAGCATTCTCATTTACTGATAGTCTAACCATTGTCCATGGTTTATAATTTCAGGTATTGCTTGCATGACTGTTATGCTTGTTACAACATTCTTGATGTCATTTATCATCATCTTTGTTTGGCAAAAGAACATAATATTTGCCTTGTTGTTTCTATTATTCTTCGGATCCATTGAAACCGTGTATCTTTCCTCATCCCTCATGAAGGTTCATCAGGGAGGATGGGTGCCTCTTGTGCTTGCTTTCATATTCATGTCTGTCATGTTTGTTTGGCACTATGGAACAAAGAAGAAGTACCAGTTTGATCTTCAGAACAAAGTGTCAATGAGATCAATCCTGTCTCTAGGTCCAAACCTCGGCATAGTTCGGGTTCCGGGAATTGGACTGATTTACACAGAACTGGTGACTGGTGTGCCTGCCATCTTCACACATTTTGTCACTAATCTCCCTGCCTTTCATGAAGTCCTAGTGTTTCTTTGTGTTAAGTCAGTTCCAGTGCCGTATGTTCAACCAGATGAGCGATACCTTGTTGGTAGGATTGGACCTAAAGCGTATCGGATGTACCGTTGCATTGTCAGGTACGGTTACAAGGATGTGCAGAGAGATGATGAAAATTTTGAGAACATGTTAGTTATGAGCATTGCAAGGTTCATTATGATGGAAGCTGAGGATGTCTCGTCTTCAGCAAGTTATGATATTGCTAACGAGGGAAGAATGGCTGTGATAAGAACCACCGACGATGCTGGCACCCCACTGGGCATGAGAGATCTGGGTGGCCTAGCTGAGTCCATTTCTACCACGAGGAGCAGCAAATCCGAGAGCCTTCGAAGCTTGCAGTCCTCTTATGAGCAGGAATCACCGAGTGCAGGCCGGAGGCGCCGTGTTCGCTTCGAGCTGCCAAATGAGGACGCCATGGATCAGCAGGTGAAAGATGAGTTATTGGCACTCGTGGAGGCGAAACACGCAGGGGCTGCGTATATCATGGGCCATTCTTACATCAAAGCTAGGAGGAGCTCCAATTTCGTGAAGAAGTTTGCGATCGATGTTGCCTACTCTTTCCTCCGGAAGAACTGCAGAGGCCCATCAGTCTCACTGCATATCCCTCATATTAGTCTGATAGAAGTTGGTATGATCTACTATGTGTAGCCTGGTGCTCTTTTGTTCACAATGTGGGCATTCGGTGGCAACAAAGCATGGTGAGTTTGCTAGTCACCGGTTAAAACTGACTACTTTCCTACTCAGATACCATTTGGATAATGCCTTTTTTTTGGGGGGGGGGGGGGGGGGGATCCATGTCATTACTAAGATGCTTAATGTTTATGTTCCATCCCAAGGGTCATAAAACATCCTTTATGCCATTGTCATCGCCCTTGGCTAGTTTCATCTGTCATTATTCCCCTTGCTCTTTTAAGTTATATTGGACATAAATTGTACTGTAAGCTTTTGGCTCCCTGGAGCATGTGTTGTTTGGATGAAAAAGGTAGTCTGAAAATATACTTTCTAATGTTAAAACATTGCGAAAAAAGGTCACCTGCTCACCTGCTTCAGTGCTCTATACATGTGTTAATTCTCATGATGAAGTAATATTTCTGTGTTCCTGTGCAAAAAGATAACTAGTTGGAAGTCCAAAAAAGCAACTATTTTGCCCCTAAATTTGTGTTTCCTCTCACGCAGCGCATAAGTACTTTTAGTAAAAATCTGTAGGTATACTATACTAGGTGCTCAAACAATTATATGTCTCACTTTTTTCTAGAATATTTTAGACTTTGTGACTTTTGTTTCTTGTAACTGAGAACATGTGTTCCTGGTGCCCCTTTTCGACTCCTGATTTTGCAGTCAGATGATTGTTGCTTTTGAAAGTATTGTCATTCTGGCACTGTTTCTTCTTTCTTGAACTGAATTGAAGGTGTCTGATTAGAAATATTTTCCTCCCTTTTCCAGTGCTACCTGTGAAGCCCCATTGCTTTATGTCTGGAGTTCAAGCTGCAATCTCTAGGAAGGAATGCTGCACTACATCTAGCTGTCCAAACGGTCTCAGTTTCAGTCTGGTGGAGATGAAGGCGCTGTGCATGTTAATATCACTTGTCAGCCCTAATAAAACGCCATGCTCGTATCAGTGATCGTAGCTTCTTCTTTTTGGTTATTGTCTACTGTTTTACATGTACTTCTTTTTGGAACGATGTGAAGTAGATCGATTTTGTCGCATAAATTTTGCCGCTTTACCCATAACCTGTATAAATTTTGCCGCTTTGCCTGTAAACCTATCTGCGATGAGAAGCCTAGAATGGTGTCATCCAAATTCCAGTGAAACCATTCACCGTACTGTTTTATTTCATCCTTTATTTATAAAGTGTCATGTATACAAAGCAGGCCTCCCTGTGCAAACATATGAAACGCATGCACACAGGTGTGTGACGTACAAGTCTAGCCTTGTATCTTACTGGGAACATCTATATACAACTGCCAACTGAAAGGTCTCAAGAGCTTTGTCGATATGGCACACACATGAACTACATAAGCTCTGCAAACATGTAAACGTCGACACAAACTTGCGGGAAAACAGACTGCTAGTAACATGCAGCAAGGCGGCAGAGCATCAAACAGCTGAACCCGCAGCAGCCACCGTCTTGTTGAGCAGCTCACGGAGCGCGCCAGGAGAGGTCACCGGAGGACTGCACTTGAACTCTTGGCACACATGCGCCACCGCTGGCTTCCCCGATGGGCTGCTCCGTGCCATCTGCGCGATGTTTGCGTTGTTGCTCTCCCAGAATGCCATCTCTTCCATATTGCTGACATCTATCTGGATCACCTGGAGCAATGAAAGATGTATCCTGGTCGGTAAATGTATAACAGGGGTGCTATGTCGAACATATGATACAACCACTTAGTTCATCACTCACGGTTCTGTTTGGATCGTATGACGAGAATGCAGCAGCGACCATGTCTTGAAATTCTGGAGATGCTTTATTCCCCACCAGCACTACCTGCTTCCTTGATGGAACAGTGAGCATGTCTGCTGCGCAGCACATCAGCGGCAATGCTATGCCAAGTTCTTTCAGTCTAGTCTCAAACACCGCCTACAAAACAGCAAATCCATTTGCAAGCATAAGCAGATATCCTGTCAATGTTACTCATCTCATCTCTGATGGGTCTAGGGCAGGAAAGATGACCATGGTGAAGCATAAACCTTATGGAATGAAACCAAACTACTGCTGTAATATAGTGCATACAAATGTAAACTAGATAAGTACATACCAGGAGATGTTCAACATTACGTTTGTAGCCTTCAGATTCTGCAGCATCAAATATACTGGACAACCTGACCATGTTGATCGCTGCCATCGAGTTTCCAGAAGGCTCTGCACCATCATAATCTTCTTTAACACGCAAAAGGACAGAAGGGTCTTCTCCGGGAGTATTGAAATAGCCACCCCCTTGTTTGTCCAAGAACAATTCATCCTGTAAATGTATGTAGTCATGGCAAAGTATTATGCAAGGGACGTGAAATATAACATCGATGCATTTAACAAGTGTGTTTCACTTGCCTGAATGACTTGCAGCTCGACAGCCCACAGAAGCCACTCTATCTTACCACCATATTCATAGAGATCCAGCAAGGCATTGATTAAGAAGGCATAATCATCTAAAAATCCTGGTGCTTTTGCTGGGCCATTTCGATAACTATGATGCAGCCTTTTTGAGCTTGCATCATAGAGTTTTTCCTTTATAAAGTTTGCTGCCTTTTCTGCAACTTGAAGATATTCTACTGGCTGCAAAAAATCCAGAAATATGGGTGGTCAATAAACAAATTTATGACTAGCTACAGTTGGACAGTGAATAAACTTGGTGATGTAAAAGCAGGTGAACGCAAAAATCCAGCACATGGATTCCTCCACTCGCACACGAAGGGGAGATAGCTTTTTAGACCTGATACAAAACAACATAAATGGCTACTGCTGCAGAAGAGGCCCCCATACAACATCATGGTGTTTTCTTTGTCTTTGTCATACACGACATAACATAATAGACAGTTTCATTCTAGCAGTTTTGAACAGATGTATGGGCCTGCATTCCCAGGGATAGGTTTCAACAATGAAGTATGGAGTAGAAAAGTATGACAAAGACTTGAAGAAAGCAGGGATGGATAAAAGCTCCTGCCATATTGATTGGCTGATCATGCACATAGTCACATAACTATAATAACATGAGTTCATGTCAACGACAGAAAATAAAAATGCAATATTCAGAGAATGGAGCACAAAACTTACATCGCATCCTACTACAGGGAAATAAAATTTGGTTCCAGGTGGTCCTGACTTCAAAATTTGTGAAGCTCTTGCAAAGGCAGATATTGCTAATCCATTCCATGAAACAATAACCTAAAACAAATCATATTTAATAGATTATTATGTGACCAGATTAAAAACAAGCTGCTGTCAGCATGTAGACAAGAACCTTGTCGTCCAAATGTGGTCTTGGCCTTTTTGATCGGACATCAAACAACTTCTGTCTGCATTCCCCCAGGATTCCATAATATTCATCAACAGACTTGCCATACTTCGATGCCATCAATGAACCCGGTCTTCTTTCTATTAACACATTTTTACCACTGAACTCGTTGTGAGGATCACTCATCCCCGAAAGGTCACAGTTGCCAGACGATTTAACATAGTAGTGGCTCTTGAACAGCTCCGCGTTCTCCCCAAGTGTGTCTTCGATCTATGTGACAAATATTAGACAGCTTGAGCATGCAATATACCAGAAGTTGAGGCCAATGAATAAATCAACAAATCTAAAATATATAGCTGCCTGGGATCCTGGTCTTTGCTTCAGTGGCAGGAGCATATGGTGGCTGGTAGCAAGAAGTTGGGCACGTTACAGCCTTATAGGGGATCTATCACCAAATACGGTTGACAGTTTAGCGATAGGCTTTGTACTGACTAAGTTTTTAGTGACTTGACAGCCTGCTGATTTTAGTTTATTCAAACTTTTGTGACCTTCTAATAAATTGAGTTGTGTGCATCTTCAGGTGCAGAGTCTGTGTGAGTTATTCTTCTATTTTGAATAAAATGTAGTAGAACTATTCAATAAAATTCTGCATAGCACCAAGTAGGTACAAAGTACCAACTACATGAGAACAACTTACATAAAATTATTGATTATTAGGAGGTAGGCATCAGACTAGCAAGTCTTTAGAGCCGGTATGTATAAGACTAGGCAATGGCTACAGAGTCCAGTCGCTAATGGTATGACTTGAGTCCTATTTGTAAGTACATTTATTGTGGAACAAGAGCAGAGGAGACTATAATTGTCTTTTCAACTTGGATTATCATCTAGCTGAAGTGCAAGCCTGTGTAAAGAGCTCCAATATGTATAAAGTTTCTTCAAGAAACCAGCAAGAGTGTATAAAGTGGCTACGATGTAAACTCAAAGTCAACAGCAGGCGGACTTACATGATGGTTGATGGTATGCGACAGTTCGAACTTAAAGGCCATTTCATAAGGAGCGGGCAGGGGTATGCATTAAATCGGCGAATAAATAGAAAAGGCTTACATATGCACTACTAAGTATGTACCTCTTGACTTGTCCACACATAGAAAGAACCCTCTTTTTTTCTTGGAGCACCTTCATATTCTGCACTGTCAGCATCTTCTGCTGAGAAAATTTCACCATCTTCTCCAATCATGTCTCTCCTCAAGTAATCAAGTATATCACGTGCAACTGAAGAATAATACTCATCTCCTGTGATAACATATGTATCCAAGTATACATTGGCTATCTGTCCCTGGTCGTACAGCATCTTCTCAAAATGTGGAACTGCACAGAGAGAAAATATGAGAGATGAATTCTGCAAATACATGAAAAGAAAATGTCTCCTTGAGATTAAAGTGAACTTACCATGCCAGCACTCGTCCACACTATATCTATGAAAACCACCTCCAACATGGTCATGAACTCCACCTCTAGCCATACATTGCAGTGTATGAGTTACCATCTTCATTATGTTTTGAGCTTCACTCTCCTGCCTAGCTTCCATGTGTTTCCGGAATTTATAGAGCATTATGCAATCTTCAACAGGTCTTGGAAACTTGGGAGCAGAGCCAAATCCACCAAACTTTGGGTCATAACTGCTTGCTAACTGCATGGATATAAGGTGCAGGGCTATTAAGGCAAATAAGCTAGCTAGTTAAGAAAAAATAAGAGCTGAAAAAGGTAGGTGAGATCCTGATAGGCTATGACAAGCTAGTGGCGCTGAGTTAAGGATGTTAGAGTGCCCTAATAAGACATGGAATAAATCAGGAACCAGGATACGCCATCCAGGAAAAATGCAGTTTAGCTACTGCACTGTTGTTAACTCAATCGAGCAATTAGTTCACTCACTCAGTCTCGCCAGCTGTTTGTGTAGAAGTTCATAGTAGTAGCATACAGAAAAATAAAGTTGGAGTACTTCTCAAACCTTTTCAACACATTGATCTACATAAAGAACAGCCACATCATTTGGCACATCTTGAGAGCTAGCCTTGGCAGATAATGCATCTCTAAGTTGCTCAATGACCACCTTTCCTGACTTCTCAAGCGCATCACGTTTAGTATCCCAGGCTTCCTTGACCTTTCTGAAGAGAAGTTATGAACAAAACTGTCGTATCATGTATGAGCAATCAACTTCAGAAATGAGGTATTTGAGCTGATACCTTAAAATAGTCTTGAACCCAGGTCTTCCATACTTATCATCTGGTGGAAAGTATGTACCGCCCATCAAAGGTTTTAAGTTGGGTGATAAAAAGACGGTCAAAGGCCAACCACCACCGCCGTACAGCGCTGACACATATGTCATATAAACCTAAAGAATGTGACAGTGTCATAAATCAAGAACTGGTGCAAGTCAAAACCTCTCAAAAGTGTGACAATAGAAAAACAGGAAAATAAAGCCTGCCATCCACAAGAAACAGCATTTTTCTTTTACATTTGATCACTAGAAAACAGAATACCTTGTCAACATCTGGCCGCTCTTCACGATCCACCTGTCAAAACTAATAATCAGAAAGAAGAATTGCAGTTACATTGCATTTGCATAACTTCCACACACCGGAAGACATGTAATGAGTGGGAAGTAAAACAATTAGCAACTAGTGCTTATAAACACGACACTACCTTGATGCTAACAAACCAATCATTTAGAATCTTAGCAACTTCTTCATTCTCAAAAGACTCCACCTCCATTACATGGCACCTTTAACATTCAGCCAATAATAAAAACTGCGGTTAACATCTTTATGCTGTGCAAATAAATCACGATAAGATGAAGAACGACAACTCACCAATGGCATGTACTATAGCCAACTTCACGGACACATCCACATTTCCCATGCAGCAAAAGAAGGATGTTAAGATAGAACGGAAGGACTAACTAAATTTGTATTACGCAAGTCACAAGTAGGTTTGTTTTGCTAAAATGAAGCAGATGAATTTGAATGAATCTAGCTTTAGTTTGAACCTGGCAACACCCATCCACTACACAACTATTTATTAAAAAAATTACAGAGCCGGATTGGCAGCCATTCCTCTGCCCCGAACTATAGCACCACCAGTTGGTAATTTATCTAACACAATTGTTCATGAAAATACCACATCAAGGAATCAGTCCACTACGCAACGGTATCATAATTGCCCCATAATCCAATCGATCATAGCGGTATTAAATGAAGCACTAGAGTATACTTGTATTTCGGACAGTGCATTACTTGACAGAAAGATGGGGATATCCAATTTGCGAGCCTTCTCGAAAGCCTCATCTCCCCAAGGATACCAGTCAACCTGCATATGGAATCAGTAAGTATGCCAGTTCAATAATGGTACCTATAATCCACAGACAATCCAAAAGCCAGTGGAGAGCCAAAGGCAAAGCAAACATTTGTCACGGCTAGCTGTTCCAGAAGGATCTGAATTTTCAGGATAAATAAACTCGTAAACATAGCTCGACCACGTGTTCAGCTAAGCGCTCCTCAGTCACTCGCGCCCAAAAATACAGTAAGTGCTCCCCGAATCAGGCGAACGCGAGGGAGCACGCGCGCGACCGCAAGGTGCTCGGCGGAATCCCCCCGCGGGGGAGGGGGAGGAGAACCGCGGCGCGAGCAGACGGAAGCAGAGCCTCCGTGGGGTGGGGTGGGGTGGGATGGAGTGGAGGGGTCGCTCACCGGGTTGTGCGCGTGCTGCAGCAGGTAGGGGCTGTGCTCGGCGGCGAGGCGGTTCGGCTTCCGGCCGCCGCCGGGCGCGGCGGAGGAGGAGGACGACGACATGGCGGCGGCGGCGACGAAGCGGAGGGGCGAGGAGCAGGAGCTGGGGCGGTGGCGGAGGCGGAGGAGACGCGTGGAGAGCATGGGAGGGGGGCGGAGGGGCGGGGGGAGGAGGCAGGATATGACCCGGGCGAGAGCGGCGGGCGGCGCCATGCGTCCCCTGCTTAGCGGCGACACGTCCATGCCCCACAGCGGCAGAGGCAGGTCGGCCTGCCAAGGTCTCACTGCGCTCTGGGCCCACCACCGCTCGTCAAAACGATGGTGCTGCTACATCGCGAGAGCTATGCCTCGCCTACTGCGAGTGCTAAGTTTTTTTCATTTAAGGAATCTCGCCAACTTTAGTCATTCAAGAAATGTTCAAAGGTACTCCATGTGGATTTTCAAACTAAACATGCCTACCTATGACTAATTTACGAGCTATTTTGGTGAGACTGTGAGCTTCAAAAATGAAGTTCGTACCCTCATGAATAAAAAATACACAACTCAAAAAATTTCATGCTCTCTACTATCTCTTTGACTATTGCTCCAGGAGGGCCACCAGTACCCTGTCTATTGTGAGGCTCCGATTTTGGAATCTGCCTGTCAATTTTGACTTGGTCTTCCATGTGAAGGGTGTCGATGCTGGGTGGGCTCGTTTTGTAAGTGGTTGTGTGTTGTGGGTCATGGGTCTCGATGGCGAAAGGCACGTTTCTTCGTTGGGTCAAAGTATGAGGCGGCTTGGGGTTGTTTCTCGGCTCTCTTATTGAACATACAAAGGAGGAAGAAGGGGGTGTTAGGCAGGCTCGCGTCGTCCACGTGTCGTTATGAATAGTGCACAGCAAACGCATCGAGCGAGAAAAAGATTAGGATTGGGGCCTCTCTCTCCCGTGAAAATATCTTCTCTTTCCCTCATTCCACTACTCTTTTCCGTGCCGCCGCCACCCCCTCCTTCTCGGCCGCAGCCTCCTCTCCTCCGCCTCCACCACCTCCTCCTCCCCTGCATCTCCTCCGCCCGTGTCTCCTCACCCCCTCCCTCTGCCTCTGTGCTCAAATTCTCTTTCCCTCATCCCGCTACTCTTTTCCGTGCCGCCGCCACCCCCTCCTTCTCGGCCGCAACCTCCTCTCCTCCGCCTCCACCACCTCCTCCTCCACTGCCTCTCCTCCGCCCGTGTCTCCTCACCCCCTCCCTCTGCCTCTGTGCTCAAATTCTCTTTCCCTCATCCCGCTACTCTTTTCCGTCCCGCCGCCACCCCCTCCTTCTCGGTCGCAGCCTCCACCACCTCCTCCTCCCCTGCCTCTCCTCCGCCCGTGTCTCCTCACCCCCTCCCTCTGCCTCTGTGCTCAAAAGGAGGAGCCGGGGTCGCTGCCGCTGCGCCTCTACATCGTCTTCACACGCCGTCGTCCTCGCCATTCTGCTGGTGGAGAACTCCCCCATGATGGCATCCATCGGATCTCGCCGGCCCAGATCCACACGCCTCCTCCTTCCTCGGCAGCTCGTGGAGCCTCATGATGCGTCAACGACGCGTGAATGCACTCGGCCGTGCTTCCCGCCGCTCCCAGTCACCGGGCGCCGTCCCGCCGACACGGCCCACCGCATGCTGCCACCAGCGTCTTCTTCATGACGGTAGAGGCGCAGCTTGGGCCCGGGGACCCTGCCGGCGTGGGTGCGCCGGCACCGGCTTCGTCTCCATGGTATTCTCTCTTCTCCAATCCCCTCTTTCAATTCTCTCTCCTTCTCTTTCTTATGTACTATCTCCTTGATAAACAGAGAGGGCCGAATCAGGACGGATCCAAGCTGCCGACGTCTTTGCTGCCATGGACGAGCCCTCACCCAGCGACCAAGGAAGGCAGGAGAAATCCCTCCTCCTTGCGTTGTTGCATCACTGCATCCCCACGGTAGTCCAGGAGGAGCTCGGCCGCCTGCTTTGAGAAGAAGAGATGGTAGGAGGATGAGGCCTGGGCTTGACAAGAAGTGGGTTGGAGCAAGAAGTAGAGCAGGTAATGCCCCTCTCTTCATTGGCATCTGCACAGCCAAATCAAGGACCTAAGCTCCTGGTAAGATCCTCTTTCATTTGTTTTCTTTTTCTTCCATGCCTGCATATCTCTAACTTTTATTAGTTTACCCTTCTAATTTGTGTGATTAATTTGTTGGTTATATTGTTGTTACTAGCTCCTGATTTGGGTAATGAACAAATGATTTAGATTTTGTGTGTAAATCTAAGACGCTACATTGGTTTCGAAGTGAATTTGTAATCTTTTGTTTAATTTAATGGCATGCTAAAGCTGATGCAGATGTCCTGTATTTGCTAATGTTGTCCATAGGAACGGCCCTCCTATGCCCTGCTCCTCTCGCATTGGCGCAAATTCGGCTCCTCCCCGCCTCCGTCTCCACGTGTGCAGCGATGACCCCGGGAGGAGCTCGAGCCGCAGAGGTGGTCCATGGTGTCGTCGCCGTCATCCTCGGTAGGAGAAGCGTGGGCTGCAGAGATGGCCGGATCCGTCCGATCCTTGCGCTGCCGTCCGTCCACCCTCGAGGTTCGTCCCTGCATCCTCGTAGCGAGAATAACACCTCTTGGAGGCGCACACATACAGGGCCGACCCATTAGCTCGGGTCATTCGCTCACGCTTAGGTCGCTTCCTCGCTCGGTTTCACGTACTGGTTTGCTCTGTTTTTTTCCTTCCTTTTCCCCCTTTTTTTCCTTTTTGTTTTCTTTTATGATTCTTTTGGTTTTATTTTCTCTTCACCTGTTTTCTTCGGTTTTATGTTTTTCTTTGTTTATCCACCGATTTTCTTTATCTCTTTCATGGTTTTTACTGTTTTTTTTCTTTGTTTCTTTCTCGGCTTTTCGTTTTTTGTGTTTCTTTCTTTTGATCTCAACTCTTTTTACATACACAATTCAATACTTTGCGTATACACTAGAAACATTTTTTGTATACACAATAACATTTTTTAAATACATGATTAGCATTTTTTTGAAAACTTATATTTTTATGTCTATTTTTCATACATGTTGTACATACTTTGTATATACCAGGGTATTTTTTATATAGACATTCAATGTTTTTCAAATACATGATTAACAACCACACGTGGGGAAGGTTGGGAGGTAGAAACGTACCTCCAACCTACTTCACAATGGGAATGTATCGTCGTTATCCATTGGGATACTGGTCCGGCCACAATTTCAAAGTCGAAGAATCTTTTGGGCAGACTTCATAAGAAAACCGGGTCAAGGAAGCCAGTCATCGTCGGCTGACTGGGATAAACGGGTCGACCCAAATTTAGTGGTCCAAGACTCTAGTCTGTCGTTGCAATGCACATGTCTTTTCAAGGTTGTTACCCTTAATGCTTATATAAATTTTTTAATCTATTGACCCAATACTTTTTTGGTTTTAGAGTTACAAATATGCTACCTTATGATGTAAACGATTCATGGTACGAAGTTGCATATGTTCCTTTTTTTTCTTTGAACAAATAAATTTTGAATATCCTAACATACTAAAAATCCTTCTGCTAAATGATCCTAGTTGAAATAATATTGCTGTATAAATGCTCTTTATTCTTGTGCAATCTGGTATTGAAACGGGTCGGACCATGTTGCCCAATAAGAACATGAGTCCACTCGATATTGAATAATTGGGTCGGCTCCATGTCCCTGGACAGAACAGACGGGCCGACAGGGACAAGGTCCGTGCCAGAGCGGGCCAGCCCATTCCCAAATCAAAAGTCTTTATAGCCACGTGGACAGACAGTTTCAAGTGGAGCTTGAAACTCCTCTCTCTCTCAAAAAAAGTGGAGCTTGAAACTCCTCTCTCTCAAAAAAAAAAGTGGAGCTTGAAACTCACTCGAATAACCCGGGCCCACGGGTCAGCACCTTCCTCCAGCCGCCACCACGCACGGCCACCGGAGCGCCACAAAGCCCAGCTCCCCACCACTCTCCCTCCCTCCCCCGCCTCCGATCGCGCAGACAGCAGACGTGCAGCCCCTCCCTCCGGCCGCTCGCTCTCCGGCGACCTTCTCCAGCGGCTCCTCGCAGCGCAGCGCAGGTACCGGTCGCCGAACTCGACCCGCCTCTGTTTCTTCTTCTTCTTCTTCTTCCGCGTGTCGGGATCTGGGTGCCGGTACGTTTGATCTCCTACGGGCGTCCAAAGTACTACCTAGTTTGTGATTCTGTTTTGTATGTGGTTTTATATGTACATCGCGCAGACCCTGCTACTTTTTTATTACATCCATTTTCACGGTGAATGAAATTGGGAGCTCTGCTCCTCAATTCTAAAAGCTCCTCTAGTAGTAGGTGAACTGTAAATCATTATCCATCAATTGGAAGTCATCAGGGAGTCGCCATACTTTACTTTTCAATCAGTCTTGTACCTTCAAGTTTGGGATCCTTCTGCAAGAAGTCAATTATTATTGCGCTACAATACTGAAACTCCAAAATGTTAATCGGCCTGTTTGTGTTTGGGATGTCTGATACAGCGGCATAGATGGCTGCTGGGAGGGGCATTAGTCAGCTTCTGAAGAAAGCATTTCGCCAGCACCCATCTGTAAGTACTTCCCAAATCTTTCAAAAAAATTACCCTTTCAAAAAATTAATTTACCATATTACGTTATTTACTTTTGACTGCTGGCCATTATTAATTTGCCATATTATGTTATTCGCTTTTGACTATTTGCCTTTAACCTAAAAAAAATAAATAGAGCCAGCATCTTAAGTCACTGTAGTTGGTCAAAAGTGTTCTAGTTGCAACAGTACCTATGCATGCACCAAATCAGTATTGCTTAGTTATCTTGTACTTCTTACAGGGTTCATCTCTTCTTTCTTCGACCCGGATAAATCATGGAGAAGGAACCACTGGCTTCACTGGACTGAAAGCATTGGCTATTCTTGGAGTTGGTGCTTCTGGCCTTTTAAGCTTTGGTACAATAGCCTCAGCTGATGAAGCAGAGCATGGGCTAGAATCTCCGAGCTATCCCTGGCCACATGAAGGCATTCTTAGTTCTTATGATCACGCATCGTAAGTAAAATCATATTCTCTTGTCAAACAACTTTTCTTGACCAGTTGACTCTAACAAATAGCATGGAAGCACAATAGTTATTTGATCATACAATATTATGTTGAGTCCACTTAGGGCAATATAAAAAAGTATACAATTGTTCTTTTCCATAAGCCGGCAAATTGCGTCCGTGTTCCACTATTGGAACCAACAACAGAGGAACAGTCCAAGTTCAGCAACAGGGGAATAGTAGTACAATTATGCTATCTGTAAAAATGTTCTCTTGAATTGGTAATATCTCTTCAAAACGTATTTAATTTTCTTGAAAACATATGAGCAGAATAAGGCGTGGACATCAAGTTTATCAGCAAGTGTGTGCCTCCTGTCACTCAATGTCCCTGATCTCGTACCGAGATCTGGTGGGTGTTGCCTACACAGAGGAGGAAACAAAAGCAATGGCTGCTGAGATTGAGGTGGTTGATGGGCCAAACGATGAAGGTGAGATGTTCACGCGTCCAGGTAAGCTGAGCGACCGTCTGCCGCAACCATATGCGAATGAGCAAGCGGCTCGATTTTCAAATGGTGGAGCATACCCCCCAGACCTCAGCTTGATTACAAAGGTAACCGACTGATGGATTCTGGTTGCATTCATCCAATATTTGGCCTCAAAATTGCATCTCACTCTTTGCTTACATTTTTTGCAGGCCAGGCACAATGGTCAGAACTACGTTTTTTCTCTTCTTACTGGTTACCGTGATCCACCTGCTGGCGTCTCGGTAATCCTCTCATTTATATTTGGTGTTGATGGTTTCTTGTAGTTCTCAGTGTGATCTTTCCCAGTTTATACTTTTATTATGCGTAAGTAGTAGCAGCAATCATATGGATACAATGGACTCACATTGGCGCATGATGGGCATACACTTGTTCTGAACTGACACTGAATTTACCCAACCATTAATCCTTTCGCGCTATTTGCTTCTCTCTAGTCAACTTCAAAGTTTGAAGAATCTTAAAATGCTGTGCCACTCTAGCACTCTCTCGTCACTAAACCTAATCTTTTTTACTTGGAATTTGAAAGGATTACCAACTTCATCTGAGATTTTTTTTCTTCTAAAATTCCTCTGAGAATTGTACTGTGAAAAGGAATATCGTAATCAAATTTCCAGTGAGTATGCATCTTTCTCTCTTGCTTGAAGTTGTCTGGTAAGGTAGGTACCTTGTTTTGGTTATATACTCTGATGAAATTCTTACACCCTAACTCGTAAGCTTCTGCTTTTGATTTAAAATCTAGATTCGTGAAGGCTTGCATTACAATCCCTACTTTCCTGGTGGCGCCATAGCCATGCCCAAGATGCTTAGTGATGGAGCTGTCGAGTATGAAGACGGTACTCCTGCAACGGAAGCTCAGGTAAGTCTTACTTTTTTATTGTGAGCATCACGGAACTTATGCCGCGGATTCAGTACTAAATTAAAGGATGGGTTGTTTCTTCTGTCTACACTCTACAATTCCAGATGGGTAAAGATGTTGTCTCATTCTTGTCATGGGCAGCTGAGCCTGAGATGGAAGAGAGAAAGCTGGTAGCCCTCTTGCTCTACGCCACCCATTTTATTTGAATGGCAGCATAAATTATCTACTCCGTAATTTCTTACTCCACCTTGTGATTGTAACATAGATGGGAGTCAAATGGATCTTCCTACTCTCGCTCGCGCTTATGCAAGCCGCGTATTACCGGCGCATGAAGTGGTCAGTCTACAAGTCCCGCAAGCTGGTCCTTGATGTGGTCAATTGAGGACCAACGCTTAGTTTTCTCCAAACATTTCTTGGGTAATTAGAAATATTTGAAATAAGGATTACATGATGTACGTTTTCACACGGGCATGGTTGCCATGCATGCCTATAATGCATTATTCTTGTCTACAATTACTCTCATCTTTTTGGGGGACACGGTTTTCAAAATTTGAAATGTCAACAGTGCCAACAATCATCTAGCAGAAAAATAAGACAGAGATTGTAAATATATTTGTGCTTTGTTGATCAAATTTACTTTTACTTTGTTTTTTAAGTCCTGTAATCCACAGTCCACACACAGACTGCAGTTTCAGGATTTGGGGAATATATGTAACCCTTCTGGATTTCTGATTTGCTGGCTTGCGGCACTATCTATCGCTGCATATTATTTGCATTCTAAGTTGATTACAGTCTACCATCAACTTTTATATTTGTCATAGCAATTAGAATCAAATTAAAAAGAGGAATGAGAAGTCCAAGGAGACCGGAGCTGGTATCACCGGGAAGAACCAAGCAGTGCACACAACACGACCTCCACTGATATTTCGAAATTGTTACATTACTGGAAGAAAAATCCTCGGCTACTACGAGATGTATGAATTGTTCATCTTCGCCTTCTGTTGTATCCATGAACTGCTCATCTTGGGGATTTGTGAAGTGCTCATCAGCTACGTAGTTTATGAATAGGTCATCATGATCTGTGAGTTGTTCATCGCCTATGCAATTTAAGAACTGCTCGGATTTATGAATTGCTCACCTTCAGCCATGTAGTTCAGGAAGGATTTTCCATGCTTTGCAACTAAAATTGCCACACTCGGCAAACATAATTTGTCATGGAAAACATTCAATTTGTCATACTCATCTCTGTGAACACACACATACTTTGCCCCTGTTAGCACATCTGAGATTGCACTATTCTGTCCTGCATGGAGGGATAGAAAAACATAGGAATATAAACCTGTGAAGGAACTGGGTTGCAGGTAGCTTGAAAACCTTTGTGATACTCAAATAAAGGATCGGCTAAAACTGAGGTGTTCGGGTCATGGGATAAAATCCAAAGGAAAAGCTAATTGTTGGGACCCACCAAGTTGTAGGCAAACACCAGCACCAGGGCACAGCTAGTACCTTTCTCTCTCACATAGAACATTTTGTCTGGGGTACTTCTGCTTTTCCTCGGGCATCCACCAACAAATGAGCTTGGAGTAGATTTTTTTGTTCCTTCGGAATAGACACAAGGAAGCCAGCATTTCTTTTGGAATACTGTACTGCTATCCTACAATGCGAACACTTCAAAGGAAAAGCATTCAGTAGGAATTCTTGCGTGTAAAAATCCTGCAAAATTCCTGTGAAACGAACGGGCCTAAGGTTAATTTTTTTTAAGATCGTGTAAAATGGCGTGCGTGTCTATCAGTGAGAGTCTTTGGACACGTATACAGCCCAGTAAAAAGCCCAGATAACTGCAAAAAGAAAAAATAAATTCCGCAGCATCCATCATCCATCCATCTCGTCGCCCCGCACCAAACCAAACCCTCACCGGCTCGCCGCGACCCACTCGCCGGCGCGGATGGGAGCACCCAACGCCGGCGCTCTCGCCGCTTATCCCTAAGCAGTCCGCGCGCCACGGATCTGGTACGTCCTCTTTTCCCTCGCTCCCCCCTCACTGCTAGGACGTAGTATCTTTCTAACCTCTCGTCCTCCGCCCCGATCTGCAGATTAGCCGCTCGTTGCGTCCCCGGAGATGGCGACGGGATCCATGGAGGCGGCCCTCATGAGCGATCCGACGATCAAGCTCCCCGACGACCTCCTGGTCGAGGTCATCTCGCGTGTGCCCTACAAGTCCACCCGCTGCTGCAAGTGCGTCTCCACGCGCTGGCGGGACCTCATCTCCCACCCCGATCACCGCGAGAAGCTTCCCCGGTCGACCCTCGCCGGCTTCTTCTACAAAACCTACGGCATGGGCCGCGATTCACGGCTTCCT
The DNA here is from genome assembly GCF_003073215.2 of Triticum urartu. Taxonomy (NCBI): domain Eukaryota; kingdom Viridiplantae; phylum Streptophyta; class Magnoliopsida; order Poales; family Poaceae; genus Triticum; species Triticum urartu. Next base: position 683,698,956 of record NC_053024.1, read on the forward strand.
CATGTTTACCAAAGCGTCTCGGGGAACTGGTGCCCTCTTGACGCCTCACTCTCGTTCCTACCTGAATGCGGGGAGCTCGACATCTTGGATTGCTGCAACGGCCTCCTCCTCTGCCGACGCCGGACTGCCCCCAAGTCGTGGGATGACCCTGGTACTTTGGAGTACGTGGTGTGCAATCCTGCTACTGAGAGATGGGTATCCGTGCCCGCCACCGAGTATTCCTTGTTCGTGAACGATGCTCGCCTGGGATTCGACCCGGCCATCTCCTCCCACTTCCATGTGTTCGAGTTGGTAACTGCCGTGGCTTTGGATCTGAATAATAAGTATGATTATCGCATCGAAGAGGTGGGGATATACTCTTCCAAAGCTGGTGGTTGGACGCATCAAATTGTTTGGGACAATTCAATTGAGATACTCTGCTTATCAGGTGGCGCATTTTTCAACGGAGTGTTGCATTTACGTTCTGATAGTAATACAGTTGCAGCCATCGACGTGCAGGGTAATTATAGGATCATTCCTATTCCTACTTCACCTGATGCTCGTGGTGTTCCTAATGTTTATGTATCACGAGGACAATTGTATCTCACAGATCATGCTTCTTCTGAACTGTCAATCTGGGTTCTTGAAGATTCTATTAGTGAAAATTGTTGGACACTGAAGCTCAAAGTCAGCTACATGCAACTGGTCGGAGTAGAGTATTCAAGCGCCGGGGAACATTATGGTGTTATCTCAGCCCACCCAGAAGACAATGTGATATTCATAATTGTAGAATCTGCATCGAGGATCTTTCCGCAGATGAAATTATTGTCATACAAAATGGATTCGAGGGAGCCGCGTTTCGTATGTGATCTTGGACGAAATTCAAGGTGCCCTTATGTTCCATATGTTCCTTTGTTCTTGGAGTCATTAGCGGACGGGCACTAAATGTTTGTGTATTGAAGCCTTCACACTTGTCCATCTTTCTGATGATGATAGTGAACTTAGATCTTGAATATGAGCAACAGTTATCTGGTTAAGTTGTGATATGCTGTTGGTGCTTGATTGAAGTCATGTACCTAACATTATGCTGCTAGCTATTCAGTCAACTTCTCTGTTAATCATGAAAATGTGACCGTTATATATAGATACGGCATGTACCTGTTGGTGCTTGAGTGATGTATATGACAGTACTCTGCCTGTGTTTGTGTAGTGTTATATATATTGGAACTATTATTATTTTAATATCTGCATTCTGGTCTTTGTTATTTCTCTATTCGGTATACCAACTTTTATTTGTGGCAGTACATGATAACATGAATGGTTATGTTGTTGTTCTTAATCTGTCCTATAATCTATCTTGTTGTTTGGGTGGACCTGGAATGGCCAGGGCTGCTGTTGCACTTCCACGGAGACTCAGTTATCTTTGGTATTTCATTTATGTGCTGTATTTTCATGTCTGCTGAAACCGAGATTCAGTTTTCTGATATATGAACTGTTGTTTCAATGCAAGTGCTTTTTTGCCTTTCTGGTTTTCGTGTCACCTTCACTGGTCTCAAAGTGCGGTTCCTCCAGATGCAAGTTGTGACAGACGAGTTGCCCGCTTCATGTTGTTAAGTCATGGGGAATGGGGCCTCTTGTCGTTGTGAATTCATGATCTACCTATTGCAGATTTATCAACATAGAAACTTCTTATTGTTTGTTCCATGCTGTGCTTTTGATTGTTTGTCAAGTGATATATATCTGGAGAACGTTCAGATTGAAGGCAATATGGTCTGCCATTTGAATCAGTTCTAGATGAAGAGTGATTTGGCATGCGTTGTGCACCAGGATATGTGGTTGGTATGTGTAGTCGATGGCATTTGTGTTGATTTGTGCAATTCATGAGCGAAAATTGTCTCATGGTTTCTTGCTGCGATACAATCTTCAAGGCGTGTACCTGATTTTTTAAAAGTTTCATGGAATTAAAAACAGTGTTTGTTGAATTTAAAAATGTAATTAGAAAATTATGTATTAAAAATGTTCATGTGATTTAAGAAATTCATGTAATATTAGATGAGAAATTTAAAATTACTTTCTTGTTGAATTATTGTTTCTATATTTTACAGAAAAGAAGAAAACAGAAAAATTAATTTATGTTTAAAATGTTTATTAGTTACCAATAAATAGAAACAAAAAGGGAAAAGCTGAACATAGAAAGGAGAAAAAGGAAGAGAAAACCTACTTTTGATAAATAAAGGAAACAAAAAAGAAAAATACGAATGAAAACTTGAAAAAAAAATAGAAATAGAAGAAACGGTCCTAGAATGGTGCAATGCGTCCTTCCTGGACTAAACGGTGCACAAAGCATGTAATAGGATGCCTGATGCACATTCAACCACGTAGATTAATGTAAAGCAGCTTGATTAGGGCCGGGTACGGCAGGGGCCGTTTTGAGGAACGATAAAGACAATTTTATTGCAGAAGGTTTCTGGAAAATTGATCACTGTGTGGACGCTCTAACAACACAAGATTGGGCTCTTAGATTTGGCCTATCCCTAGCGCAATGGGTGGGATGCAATCGCCTCATCATAAATTCTGATAATCTGAAGGTCATTGAAACCATTCCGGCGGACGGCCAATAGGAGTAGCAACGGCAGTTTTTGTTGTTTGCTACTCCCTCCGTTTCAAAATAGATGACCCAACTTTGTACTAAAGTTAATACAAAGTTGAATAATCTATTTAAAAACGAAGGGAGTATTTTTTAGCTTGCGATTTTTCTATTTGTAGGTTTGAACATTGTAATAGAAAAGCAAATAAAGTTACACACGAGCTCCCTAGATTGGCTAGATTTTCCTCTATTCTTGAGTGGTTTGAGTAGCCTATGATTAAAATTGTACCTTTCCTCATGAACTATGTATCTGTTATGTGGGTTGAATAAAGTTCATATGTCTTTCAAATAAAAAGAAAAGGGCCGGGCTTCGTATAGTTTCAGGAGCAAAGATGGCACACGCCAGGTGCACGTTAGGCTAGTACCCCGGTAGTAGTTAATTAAGCTTTGCTTAGCTAGGGCGTTGCTAAATCTTTTTGCCAGCACAACGTAAGCCTCGATCTTCGCCTCATTTTGTTTATTCGAGATGGTGAGATGATTGACGTCACTGCCTACGCAATTAAACCCGGTCGACACACACTGGTTCGTGTCTTGAATGGACTCGTCGGACGGAAGGGTGCAATCATGCAGTACAATTTTAAATTTAATTTGCTATCGACATCTCGTTATATATGCAGCTAAGGAAAATATCCAGCTCCATCGTTTGGAAGCAAGAAAAAATTCATGCACATGTAGCCTAGCGTCACCGATTTTTTCTATTGAGGGAAACGTCATCCGGTATATATATGATAGAATAAGTATAATAAGGTAGGGCTAGGTCTTCATTGAGTCTAGTCAAGTGGCATAGTAAGAGAGAAAAAACTTAAAATAAAATTTTGCACAGAGCTTAATTTAAGATGTCATGGATATAGCATCACGACTGGTCTTAATTGACTGAGACTTAGCAAGACCGAATAAGTTAACTAATACCTACAGCTAAGGCTGGTCCTAATGGTAGTATCATAGCTATTATCATGCATGCCAACTAGGCAATTTTGATAAGGTGTCATAGACTTAAATGAAGAAAGAGAGTATCATATCATGATACTGTATCATAATAAATGCTATGCTACTATGTGTCATGCATGACAATAAATAGAGTATTACATGATACTAATATATGATAATATGCATTAGGGAGGTAGTATTATACACTAATATCATATGCATGATACTAGTACTTCCTCTCTCTCAGTTTACAGGGCGTGCGCGTATCCCTAGATTGTCAATTTGACCAACCTAATACAAGTCATATATTATAAAAAATATACTAATATAAACTTAGATGTTCTATTTTTAAAAGATATAATTTTTGTGTTATATAGTTTATATTAGGGTGATAAAATTAGCAACCTAGATATACGCGTAGAACTTATAAACTGTGATGGAGGGAGTATATGATACTCTCCGTTACAACCAGCCTAATTAAGGGCTAACCTTGTTAGGTGAGCCTTGATATCACGCCCTGAAATTTTAATTTCAAGCCATCGACCATTGACCAAATCTCCAGTGCGATTCACCTCCACTACAAATGCCCCGGTCCGCTCCCATCTCACTCCAGCTGAGACCTTCTGTTCCTGCTACAATGGCACGTCTCGCCACCATCGCCGTGCTCCTCCTCTCCCTCCTTGCCGTCGCCAGCTGCCGCGCCCTTGAGATCATCCCCGACGACCAGGGCCCACCCAACCCCGTCCTCCTCACTCAAGATGATCAGGCGGATGCTGCTGCTGAGGTGACCCTTCCGGCTTTGCCCACCCCGGCCGTCGCGGTGGACAAGGACGTGCTCCGGCTCCCCTCCCACCGCCGCCCCTGCCACCTCCACCGTCACCTCTGGTGGGCGCGCCACCACGGCCTCTCCCACCACCGCGGCGCGTTCTCCGGCCCGGCGGAGGCTCGTGTCCATCCCGCCGTCGACGTCGTGCCCACCGAGCTTGCCCGCGGGGAAGACCAGGAGACCGAGCTGGAGGCGGTCGCGGAGCCTGACCCCGACTCACGCCCGGACACCGACGCCGCCGAGAAGCTGTTTCATGGCGAGGAGGAGGAAGACGCAGCCAAGGCGTGGAAGGTGGAGATGATCAGGAGGTTCCGCCACGGCATCCGCTTCCACCACCGTCACCATCTTCGCCACCACCACGAGGAGGACGGGGAGGAGCACGACAACCACGAGCAGGACAAGGATGAAGGCGCGAGCACGAACCTGTTCGGACGCTTCCACCACCGTCACCATCTTCGCCACCACCACGACCAGGACGCGGAGGAAGAGGACACCCACGAGCAGGACAAGGATGAAGGCCCGAAGATGAAGCTGTTCCGACGTTTCCACCACCAGCACGCGCATGACGTTGACATCGAGGTCGACGAGGTGGAAGAACTGGCTAGGAAGCTGAGCGAGGCGATCATGAGAAGGAGCTTCGGCCATGGCGGCCCCCGCCAGCACCACCACCACCACCACCATGGAGCGGAGGGCGGGGTGAAGAAGTGGTTCAAGGGCCTCATGAACCGATTCTAGACGTACCGCCGGCCGGGCGGCCGGCGGCTGGTTGATTTGGCCGTTTAATTACTTTGGTTAATCTGTTCGCTGCACTGTGTGCGTGACGTGGAGTGCTCTGCCATTTCGTAGCTTTTTTGCTTCCTATTCCACATTACATTACTACTTATGTTTATATATGTACTGGTGTGTTAGTTTACTCAGTGTTGTGAGATTGTACGAGCAGCACTGTTATGTGTTTTTCCTGCAGATTAACTAATAAATTTGTCTTGTATGTGTGCAATTTTATTGTTATCTCCTAGGTTCGTATTAAAACTGGGTATGTTCATTGATCTCTGTTTTACCCCTCGCGTTTGCATAGTTTCCCATGTTCCTTATGTTACAAGTTATCAATCGTAGTGTTTAGCGTTGCATAGAGCTAAAATTTAAACAAAATTTTGACGAAACTTCTAAGATTTTGGCGGGCGCCGAAATATTTGTAAGTTTGCAATTTCCAGTCAGATTTAAACTAATTTCAGATCAAATTTATCAATATTTTTGAATAATCGGGTGAAATTGATGGATCAAAATGCAGATTTTTTGAACATGAAATGATGATGAGGTCCAAAATTGTTATGTTACGGAAATATTTACCATCGTTGCTGCTTGGGAACTCAAACTCTTGATACTTTGGCATTGGTCTTATTTTCCTTTTGTGCGGAGACGATTTGCCCTTTCATTTTAGCACATATACATTCAGAAAATACAACGGAGCTCTTGGGTGCTTCACACGCCTATACAGATATTAAATATAAAAAATACCAAAAAAATTCAAAAAAACTGAAATTTAAGGATATCAAATTGGGTTCCCAATCTACTCCCGTGTGAAGTTTCGTGAATAAAATACTATGAAACGTATATGTGCGAGGGAAATATTGTCTGGACTAAAATCCATCCAAACCGTTTTTTTTACACATAAGAAACTTCACACGAAAGTAGATCGGACACCCAAATTTGATATCCCAAAATCCCAGTTTTGTTTTTCAATTTTTCTCGGTATTTTCTTGAACTTAATGTTCATATAGGGGGTTGCAGCACCGAGGTGCTACATATCCTCTTCCTTATACAATTTTTCCAACCTCTTCACCGGTTCAAGCACACAAACTATCTTTAGTACAAAGTTCAAAATTCTTACAAGAATAACGAATTTTAGGCCTCCACATATGGGTCGTGTCTAGCTCACCATCATCTTTTCTGCAATTGCACAGGTACGCAGCTGGCAGGCGGCCAGGCGTCAAGAAATTTGGTATGCATTGCTTAATTTGGCTGAAGAGATTAATTGTACGTGCAGTCGTGCAGATCACATTCACTCCCCCGCTGATAGTGATAAAGTCAGATAACTTGGCTTCTCCTTCCTTGTCTTGATCCGGGAGAGGGCTTCCACTGGGAACTTTTATTGTGTTTTGGTGTTTTGATAGGTCGACTGGGAAAGCTTAACAAGCAAGTCTCCAGATTTGTCTGAAGTAAGAAGGGGAGAGGAAGAACGCGTGCAATCACACATCACGTGCATCATCATTGTTTTGGTCTACGCTCCTCAGTCTTCTGATTTGTAAGCATCTGGCACCTATCATTACCCAACATAAACAATTGCGTGACGCGAGTTTGATAGACACTCAACTTTAATTTTGGCATCGATGATGCAATCGGCGACAATTAACCGTCGGTGGAATACAACTGTGCTCTGACGACATACGAGAGCTACCTCTACTTTTGCCATATTAACCTCGACATATGTAATAGCAGTAGCGTTTGATTAGCACACGCGTTACTGTATTTGAAAGCTTGTGACCCGTGCATGTACTCTACTGGAGAGCGCAGACGCAATTGAATCTGGCAGACCAACCACCGTTGGTGTCCAGCTTGTGCAAATTAGTCTATCTCTAGCGTATCAGATTGACGAGTGTGATTCGTGTGTTGTTAAGGGCGATGGATGGTGTTGTTGCTTGTTGCATGTCGCTGGTTGCGTTGGCTACCTTTATTTCTGTTTCCTTTTGGTTGTGTGCATTTCTAATACCTTGACTACCTCTTGACAAACTGTAGTTGCAGTTCCGGCAAAAAGGAAAAAAAAACAATCATTGCAGAGGCCGGGTGTCATTAATATAATCATGATATTAATATGAGCATATATTACCCTTTGTCGAAAAACTTAGTTAGCTTATATTATGTAGATAGAGCACATTATACTTGTTGGTCGCGATTTTCTTATGTCTGTCAAGTCATTCATGCAATTTAGATTTTGTAAACCAGTATAGAAAGAGTTACTACATTTCTTTCAATCTCACATTTCATACGTTGCAGCAATGACATCCGTACAAAGTTACAAACGCTGCTATGTTTGGCTGGGTTTGGTGACCGATGGCCGGGTTTGACAGAAGCGAGTAAGAATTGCCTGGTTAATCGGTGGAAAACCAGGCTAAAATCGATACAACGCATTCCACATGACATGGGCATCACTGGCCAACCTGGCCATCGAGATGGAACACAAAGCTGCAAAGAAGAAATGCATCGGCTGAGAAGTCGCAAGCCACATCGTCATCACCGGTTGGCTTTGAATGGGCAACTTCGACTTCACCATAGAGCTCCAACAACGAAGCCAACCCGCAAACAACTACATAGACGGCACATGCTAACGGAAGGTCACAAGTGCAAGCAACCGACAACTCTGACTTTGACGACGAGCTTCACAAGGGAAAAATGCGGGACTTGTGCCGACCGTGCCCTCTGCAAAGGACCACCGAGTGTCTGTCATTGTCACCACCTGGACTCGCTCCACCGCAGCTCCAACTTCAAAGCAACCAAGCAACCCACAGAAGAGCACCTCGGACACGTCGGGAAGACCAAACTGACTATTGAAGTCTGCGCCGCGACCCAAGCTCCTCTCGACACCATCATCGTTGCCAAACAGAAACCAACGCCCCGCCTTAGCAAACGAAGCGGCGAAGATGCCGCCATCCACCGGTCTCCCAGTCGTAGCCGGCTACGAGACGATGCCCTCAAGGAGGAGACAGAGGCGAAGATTCCTCCATCGCCCGATCCAGCGGATTTGAGGTTTCCTTTCGGAGCCAAAGACATGGGGAGAAGGAGGAGCACACCTCCACGACGACGCTTCCAAGAAAACTCGTGGCACCTGCAGGCGCCGCGATCGCTGGACCCGATGAAAACTGGAATAAGTATTTCTCCAAAAGATGCGCCAACCACCCACCACCATTGACCGCCGTCCACAAACCACCACCCTTGCCAATAGCAACCTCACTCTGGCTGCGGGATCCCTCGATACACCGCACCCAGACACGCACCACCCCTCGGCTATAGCCACCCCCACCATCGCGACAACCAATGACGCATCGCGAGAGATAGCATCAAGATCTGAGACCCAATCCCGATCCCGATCAAAGTTGCTCAAGTGAAGAACTAGAGAAGAGGATGAGTAGGCTAACCCACAACACACCCCGTGCTCCGGAGAAGACACCCGCCACGCCTTGCTAGTCCTTGCGGCCAACCTACACAAGCAACCTTTGCACCCAGCTGACGAACCCCCCCCCCCCCCCCCCCCCCCCCCCCCCGTGCGCATCCAGCGCCGAGCGCCATCACAAAAAACGTGCGCATGCACAAGCGCACACCACTACGCATGCAGTCCATGCCCAGGTCACGTCGACAGCCCGGACCGAGGCCGTCGCCCAGGCGTCCCACTACACCAAGCTGCGCCCCTACACACACGCTCTGCCGCCTTCGGACAACTGGAGATCCCCACCCACCTTTTGGGAGTGGGGACGTCGCCACCTCCACAAGGGCCAGGGGCAACAGTGGTGAGAGAAGTCGATGGGGAAAGTGCCGGCGGCGGGTGGTTAGGTTTCTCCTGAGCCACCAGAGCTAGGCGAAGCGAACACCTTTCAGATTGGATATAACTATGAGATAGTCCTTAGCCATTCACATCCACTGTAGCGTAATCTCAAGGACCTTCAAGTCACCGGTGTCGAAGGAAACCACTGCAAAAGATCCCAACTAGTTGATATGTTCATCTCGCGCCATCGCCGCAACACTTCCCACATGCTGGATCTTCCCCACCATGGTATCCAAATCATCGCATGTCCCACTGGTGGCGGTTGGCAGCTCTAGTGCACTAGAGTAGTCTGAGTGTGGGGAGTAACCTTCGCTCCTTTGTAGACAGTCGAAGTTCATCCAGGATACTTTGAACAAAGTGAAAAGTGGATAACGGACTTTTGTATATCTCTTCGTAAATTACCATTCGCCTTGCATGCCATATAGCTCAGAGGTTGAGACACACACATAGTTGTAAGTACTTCATGCGGTACTGACTCGAACATTGAGAAATGTGAGTGCTTCGCCCATGGGACCTGCATGGAGCTCATTGATGACCCACAAGTATAGGGGATCAATTGTAGCTCTTTTCGATAAGTAAGAGTGTCGAACCCAACGAGGAGCAGAAGGAAATGACAAGTAGTTTCCAATAAGGTAATGTCTGCAAGTGCTGAAATTGTAAGTAGCAGAGTAGTTTGGTAGCAAGATAATTTATAACGAGCAAGTAACGATAATAGTAACAAAAGTGTAGCAAGGTAGCCCAATCCTTTCGAGGCAAAGGACATGCCAAAACGGTCTCTTATGATAAGCAAAGCGTTCTTGAGGGTACACGGGAATTTCATCTAGTCACTTTCATCATGTTGGTTTAATTCGTGTTCGGTACTTTGATAATTTGATATGTGGGTGGACCGGTGCTTAGGTGATGTTCTTACTTGAATGAACCTCCTACTTATGATTAACCCTCCCGCAAGCATCCGCTACTATGAGAAAAGTATTAAGAATAAATTCTAACCATAGCATTAAACTTTTGGATCCAATCGGTCCCTTACGGAATAGCACATCAACTGGGGTTTAAGCTTCTGTCACTCTCACAACCCATCATCTAATTGCTACTACACAATGCATTCCCTTAGGCCCAAATATGGTGAAGTGTCATGTAGTCGACGTTCATATGACACCACTAAGGGAATCACAACATACATACTATCAAAATATCAAACACATATCAAATTCACATGATTACTTGCAACATGATTTCTCCCGTGACCTCAAGAACAAAGGTAACTACTCACAAATGATAAACGTGCTCATGATCAGAGGGGTATTAAATAGCATATTGGATCTGAACATATAATCTTCCACCAACTAAACTATATAATAATCAACTACAAGATGTAATCAACACTACTAATCACCCACAAGTACCAATCTATAGTTCCGGTAATAAGATTGAACACAAGAGATGAACTAGGGTTTGAGAGGAGATGGTGCTGTTGAAGATGTTGATGGAGATTGCCCTCCCCAAGATGGGAGAGTTGTTGGTGATGATGATGACGATGATTTCCCCCTCCGGGAGGGAAGTTTCCCCGGCGGAATCGCTCCACCGAAGGGCAAATGTGCTTCTGCCCAAGTTCCGCCTCAAGGCGGCGACGCTTCGTCCCGAAAGTCATCCCCTTATTTTTTCTAGGTCAAAATGCCTTATATACCAAAAGATGGGCACCATAGGTGGGCCGAAGAGGCCACAACCCCCCAGGGTGCGCCAGGGAGCCCTGGTGCGCCCAGGTGGGTTGTGCCCACCTGGTGGCCCCCCGCTGGTAGTTATTTGCCCCAATAATTCTTATATATTCCATAAAAAATCCCCGTGAAGTTTCAGCTCATTAGGAGTTGTGCAGAATAGGTAGCCTGACGTAGCTTTTTTACGTCCAGATTTCCAGCTACCTGGATTCTCCCTCTTAATGTGTACCTTGCAAATTATGAGAGAAAAGGCATTAGAATTACTCCAAAAAGCATTATTATGGATAAAAACATTATAAATAACAGTAAGAAAACATGATGCAAAATGGACGTATCAAGTCCCCAAGCTTAGACCTCGCTTGTCCTCAAGCGAAAACCGAAATCGAAACACATGTCCACATGCTTTGAGAGAGAGGTGTCGTAAAAACAAAATATGGAAATAGAAGCATCATGTTGATTATTTTAACATCAACAAAATTAAACATAGGACTTTTATCATATACTTCTCATGAATAAGTAATAGTTCATCACACAATCGAAGTATAAAGCAAAAACTCTATTAGAAACCAACAAACTATGTTCTCAGTTAATTTTGCAACTACAATTCATCATCTTTTCAGGAAGAGTCACGTGTCGGAGCCTTTAGGCAAGTCCACATACTCAACTATCATATAGTCTTCTATGATTGCTAACACTCACCTCGTACCCATGAGCAAAACGTTTCAACCGGACACATAGAAAGATAGGGGCTTATGATTTTGCCTCCCAACATACTCACCTTAAAGGTGATGTCAACAATAATAACTCATGCCACCCATATTCAACTGGACACATGTGCCTAGATATTTCCTCACCACATGATGCTTGCCAAAAGAGAAAAATAAAAGGAATAGAGAGAAAAACTTTGACTCTTTACATAAAAGTAAAAGATAGGCCCTTCGCAGAGGGAAGCAAAGGTTGCCATGCACTTATTTTTTTGTATGCTCAATCCCACGTTACATTGCCCCTTGTGATAGCGACCTTTATTATGCAGTTTATCGCTTTTATTCTTCACCATCACGAGTTCGTGCAACGCTTAATTTTCTCTTACACTAAATGATCTCACAGTTTTAGAAGCAATTTTTATTGCCTTTTTTTGCACCGATGACAACTTACTTGAGGGATCTTGCTCAATCCTTAGGTAGGTATGGTGGACACTTGAAAATAGATTTGGGTTTAAAGGTTTTTGGATGCACAAGTAGTATCTCTACTTAGTGCAGAATTTTTCGCTAGCAAAGATAGGGGGCAAGCACCACATGTTAAAGGATCTCTGACAATATGACTTCTATGTGAATATGAACAAACATAAATCATTAGGTTGTCTTCCTTGTCCAACGTCAACAATTTTGGCATATAAAATTTTGATGAGTGCTCACAATCACAAAAGATTTATAGGATAGTATATTTATATGTGAATCTTCTCTTCCCTTATTAATTCTTTCATGAGTTGCATCATTGACTAATGCTATGTTTGTCAATCTCTAATAAAATTTTCTACTTATACTTTTCCTTATGTGGTGCCATCACCTACCATAGGATTAGTATACAATCTTTTCTTTATTTAATTCTTTTGTTTTATTTGATTCCTTTGTTATTTCTTTTCTTTATTTGCAACATGAAAGTAAAGAAAGCAAAATTCATACTAAACTTTATTATATAGCTTGCACACGATTACAAGGATAGATCACTAAGCAAACTCTCAAAGAAGAAAGGATCGTACTAAACTTTTATTCATCTAAAGCAAAAGATCGAACTAAAATAAGTGAAAGTAAAAAAGATAGTGGGATGATATGATACCGGGGCACATCCTCCAAGCTTGGCGGAAGCCAAGGGGAGTGCCCATACCCGATACTCAATTCTCCTTTGGTGGTGAAGATGATGAAGGTGGTGGTGAAGAAGAGATCTTGTCCTCGGATCTCCATGGCAGTGGTCCACCATCGTGAGAGGAGGAGTAAGTCTCATGAGTCCTGCAACTAGCAGCCAAACTCATACCTTTAAACCTCGCCTCATATTCAAAGAATTGGTTTTGAAGATCATAGATCTGGCTTTGGAGGAAGTTGATTTGCTCATTGATGGTGAAGATGATGTCCTTCATGGGCTTGCCATCCACCTTGAGATCACGAGAAAGGTTCGTGATCATGAGGTGATTGGCATTGAGCCCACGCTCCACCATCCCCTTACACCGGAAGACGTCTTGCTCCACAGCTTCGAGCCTGGCCTCCATGGTTCCTGTCCCCTTGGGACATGGCATATCGCTGAGGTGAAGCACCCCCTCATGCATCTGGATGACCTGAGGGTGCTGCACCACCTCCCGCAGATATGGGTTGATGACGTCCTTGAAGAACTTGTCCTTGGAGGAGCTTGAGGAGGCCATGGTAGATGGGATCCGACAGAAAACAACAAGGAAAAAGAGAACAGGGGATTTCTCCGCGATACGGTGATCAACAGGTTTGGGGAGTATATATAGATATTTTATATCTTGGAGGACAAGCATATGGTAGAAAAAAGGAGTACTGAAGGTGTCCCAGGTGGGCACAACCCACCTGGGTGCACCAGGTCTTGTGCCTACCAGGGAATGCTTCCTGGAAGTTTATTTATTTGCAAAATTCTAAAATATTCCAAAACTGATAAAAAATATTTTTACGGATTTTTCGGAGTCCGTTTACTTACCGTATCACGTACCTCCTTATTTTCACGATTCCGGAGTGTTCCGGAAGGACTCTTTTATGTGTTCTTCTGGTGTCATGGTTTGGATAATATTACTTTCAATATTAGGCATACTTGAGATATAATGCTTTATTCGTTTCCCATTGACAACCTTCGGGTTAGTACCTTCGGAATTATTTATTTTGATGGCTCCAGACAGGTAAACCTCCTCGATGACGTATGTTCTTTCCCATTTTGAGAGGAGTTTTCCTGCAAAGAATCTGAAACGAGAGTTTTACAAAAGAACACATTCTCCGACTTTAAACTCACGCTTTTTAATTCTTTTGTCATGCCATCTTTTTACTTTTTATTTAAATAATTTTGCATTTTCATAATCTTGGGTTCTCCTTTCATCTAATGAGCTAATATCAAATAACCTCTTTTCACCAACAAGTTTGAAGTCATAATTGAGTTCTTTGATTTCCCAATATGATTTATGTTGTAACTCAAGAGGCAAATGACATGCTTTTCCATAAACCATTTTATAAGGAGACATAAGCCCAAAGTGCATCATCTAATTTCTTAGACCAATTCTTCCTGGACCTATTGACAGTCTTTTGCAAAATTAATTTTATTTATCTATTCCTAAGTTCAACTTGACCACTAGACTGAGGATGATAAGGCGATGCAATTCTATGGTTAACATCATACTTGGCAAGCATTTTACGGAAAGCGGCATAAATAAAGTGTGAACCACCATCAATCATTAAATATCTAGGGACTCCAAACCTTGGGAAAATAACTTCCTTAAGCATTTTAATAGAGGTGTTGTGATCAGCACTACTAGTTGGTATAGCTTCTACCCATTTAGTAACATAATCAACATCAACCAAAATATGTGTATACCCATTAGAGGAAGGAAAAGGTCCCATGTAATCAAATCCCCAAACATCAAATGGTTCAACAACAAGTGAATAATTCATAGGCATTACTTGACGCTCACCGATATTACCTATTCTTTGACATTCATCACAAGATAAGATGAACTTACGGGCATCCTTGAAGAGAGTAGGCCAATAAAATCTATATTGCAATAGCTTGTGAGAAGTTCTATCTCCAGCATGATGCCCTCCATAAGCCTCGGAGTGACATTTCCGTAGGATTTGTCCCTGTTCATGCTCAGGTACACAACGTCTAGTAATACCATCTACTCCTTCTTTATAAAGATGTGGGTCATCCCAAAAGTAATGTCTTAAATCATAGAAGAAATGTTTTCTTTTGTTGGTACGAAAGCTAGGTGGTAAATATTTAGCAACAATGTAATTAGCATATTCAGCATACCAAGGAGTACTATGAGAACCATTTATTGCAGCTAACTGCTCATTAGGAAAACTATCATCAATAGGTAGTGGGTCATGAAGCACATTTTCAAGCCTAGACAAATTATCAGCAACTGGGTTCTCAGCTCCTTTTCTATCAATGATATGTAAATCAAATTCTTGTAACAAGAGAACTCATCGAATAAATCTAGGTTTAGCATCTTTCTTTTCCATAAGATATTTAATAGCAACATGGTCTGTGTGAACAGTTACTTTGGAATCAACAATATAAGGTCTAAATTTATCACAAGCAAACACAAATTGCTAAGAATTCCTTTTCAATAGTAGCATAATTTCTTTGAGCACTGCACTACTAGGAAAAGGCTAATTAGTGGCACACCTGTTTTGGCCATTAATGGCGCACTACAGGTGCGCCACTATTATCACGCCACTAGTAACAAATACTAATGGCGCACCACATAGAAGTGCGTCATTACTAACAATTGTTTTTCAAAAAAAAAATCAATTTTTTTCTGTTAATCTCGGGTCAATATGCTTAATCTCAAGTAAAATCACACTAAGTGGTCATTATGCTTAATCTCAAGTAAAATCACACTAAGTGGTCATTATGCTTAATCTCAAGTAAAATCACACTAAGTGGTCATTATGCTTAATCTCAAGTAAAATCACACTAAGTGGTCATTATGCTTAATCTCAAGTAAAATCACACTAAGTGGTCATTATGCTTAATCTCAAGTAAAATCACACTAAGTGGTCATTATGCTTAATCTCAAGTAAAATCACACTAAGTGGTCATTATGCTTAATC
Organism: Triticum urartu; assembly: GCF_003073215.2. Classification (NCBI taxonomy): domain Eukaryota; kingdom Viridiplantae; phylum Streptophyta; class Magnoliopsida; order Poales; family Poaceae; genus Triticum; species Triticum urartu. Next base: position 683,714,473 of record NC_053024.1, read on the forward strand.
TCAAGTAAAATCACACTAAGTGGTCATTATGCTTAATCTCAAGTAAAATCACACTAAGTGGTCATTATGCTTAATCTCAAGTAAAATCACACTAAGTGGTCATTATGCTTAATCTCAAGTAAAATCACACTAAGTGGTCAAACTTCCCGAAAGGTCACCCATCCTCACACTACTCCAGCCCGAGCACGCTTAACTTCGCAATTCTATCCAACCCCAACACCACCTCACTTAACAGGCACTTGTTGATATATCTATCATATCAATCCTATTAAACCTTGTTGATGTCTAGGACTTTGTTCATGTTCATGAGTGTGATGAAATTTTGAAAAATATTTCAAACTTCCCGGTCATATTACGTATCATATTTTGAAAAAAAATTCAAAAAAAATTTGAAACCAATTTTTTTTTCTGTTACTAGTGGCGCACCTAGCAAATGGTGCGCCACTAGTAAGTTTGAATTTTTTCCATTCCCCCCTCTAGATCTTAAAAGCCCCGTATCTTTTATTCTGTTAGGTTTTTGGGGATTCTGAAAATCTTGAACAATGTTCCCCCAATTCTATTCGGATGTAACTTTTTTAGTAGATGATTTTTCATATAAAAACTTTTTAATCCGAGTTCATATGCAAAAGTTATGCCCATTTTACGAAATTCTAGAGAGATTTTGCAAATGAAGTCGAAATTCATATTTGTAAATTTCCCGACAACTAGACCACATATCACATGGGAAACTTATTTTCTTTTATTTTTTTTCACATTTCCATCATTTTCTTTTATTTTTTCTAAAACTGAAAAGGCGGTCCATAGGGGGGGGAGGGGGGGTGTGCAAAGAAAGTTAGTAATGGCGCACCACCTAACAATGCGCCATTAGTAACCCTGGTTACTAATGACGCACCTGTTACATGATGCGCCATTACTAGTTTTTGCAAAATAATAATAAAAATTGTTAGTAGTGGTGCACCATGGTTGTGGTGCACCATTACTAATTTTGAAAAAAAGTAAAAAAATTTGTTAGTAGTGGCGCACAGAGTGTGTGGTGTGCCATTACTAGTTTTGGAAAAAAATTTGTTAGTAATGGCGCACCACAACCTGCAAGCTTAAACAATCAACAAATTTGTTCTACATAACTTTATCTTCGGGTAAACCTGCAAGCTTAAACAATCAACAAATTTGTTCTACATATATCAAGTGCATATCAGGATGTTCGGTTCCATCTCCTGCATAAGGATTAGCTAGCAGTTGTTCTATCATACTCGAAGGAATTTCATATTCAATATTTTCAGTAGGTGCAGTAGGTTGAGGGGTAGCTAATTGTGGTTCCGGACGAGGTGAAGATACCATGAACAAACCCCTCAAAGGATTGTTTTCCATAGTAACAAGTGGCAATAAATTTTAGCACACCATATAAATGTTTCCTTACTGAATTCCACTTACCAAAGGCGCTTCATGATACGTCTCCAACGTATCTATAATTTATGAAGTATTCATGCTATTATATTATCAACCTTGGATGTTTTATATGCATTTATATGCTATTTTATATGGTTTTTGGGACTAACTTATTAACCTAGAGCTCAGTGCCAGTTTCTGTTTTTTCCTTGTTTTTGAGTTTTACACAAAAGGAATATCAAACGGAGTCCAATTGACATGCCAATTTTTGACATTTTTTTATGGACCAAAAGAAGACCCCGGAGTAAAAGAGTTGAGCCAGAAGAGTCCCTGGCTGTCCATGAGGGTGGGGGCGCGCCCGCCCCCCCTCGGCGTGGGCCCCTGCCTCGTGGACGCCTCGGGCACCTCCTTGATGTGAGACCGACGCCAAAAATTCCTATAAATACAGAAACCTCGGAAAATTAACCTAGATCGGGAGTTCCGCCGCCAGAAGCCTCCGTAGCCACCGAAAACCAATCTAGGCCCTCTCTGGCACCCTGCCGGAGGGGGCCATCATCACCAGAGGGCATGGAGGAGGATCCCAGAGGGGCCATCCTCACTATGAAGGCCAAGGACCAAAGGAGGAACCTCTCCCCATCCAGGGGGGAGGCCATGGAGGAGGAAGCACAAGGGGGAGAACCTCTCCTCCTCTCTCTTGGTGGCACCGGAGTGCCATCAGGAGGGGAATCATCGCCGTGGTGATCGTCTTCATCAACATCACCATCATCATCACCATACTCATCTCTTTTACGCGGTCCACTCTCCCGCACCCCGCTATAATCCCTACTTGAACATGGTGCTTTATGCCACATATTATGATCCAATCATGTGTTGCCATCCTATGATGTTTTGAGTAGATATCTTTTGTCTTTGGGTTGATTGATGATCTAGATTGGTATGAGTTGTATGTTTTACGTTGATGCTGTCCTATGGTGCCCTCCGTGTCGTGCAAGCATGAGGGGTTCCCGCTGTAGGGTGTTGTAATACGTTCATGATTCGCTTATAGTGGGTTGGTGAGTGACTGAAACACAAACCCGAGTAAGGGGGTTGTTGCATATGGGAATAAAGAGGACTTGATGCTTTAATGCTATGGTTGGGTTTTACCTTAATGATCTTTAGTAGTTGCGGATGCTTTCTAGAGTTCCAATCATAAGTGCATATGATCCAAGTAGAGGAAGTATGTTAGCTTATGCCTCTCCCTCATATGGAACTGCAATAGTGATAACCGGTCTTGTTAACGATTGCCTAGGACAATTCCGCACACCGATCCACCATTATTACACACTCACTATTTATAATATTTAGTAATATATTCAAACTTTATGATAACAGCACATACTTTTATATTTTATCTCTCCGATATCATACAAAGTTATCCTCTTCATACCCACAACATAGTTTTATTTCTCGTTGCTAGTTGGAAGCAAACGTTCGGTGTACGTAGAGTCGTATCAGTGGCAGATAGGGCTTGAGATAATATTGATCTTACCTTTTGCTACTTGTGGGTTCTACACTCCATACTTATCACTTCCACCTTTGGAAATTGCTACGATGATTCCTTGCACTTGGGGATTATCAAGCTCTTTTCTGGCGCCGTTGCCGGGGAGCAATAGCGTGGGGTTGATATTCTCGTGTGTGCTTGTTTGCTTTCTTCACTAAGTAGATTTTGTTTTTCCTTTTTGTTTCTGTTTAGTTGTGGGTGAAACATACAATTTTTTTAAAAGAATGAAAATACCAAAAAAAATTACTTGCCTCTCATGCCTAAAAAGTTTTCAAAAAGAGGAGTGATTGGAAAGTTATGCATTGAAGAAGTGAGGGTCGACCTTGAGCTCTCGTGTTCATGCTCACGGAAATAATGTATAATTTTTCATGGAAGTTTCTCTGTAAATAATTATCCCCTTGTATATATCCATTGTATTATAAAAATAATGTGCCAAGCTTTGGTTTTAGGATGATTAGATTGCTTGTTTACTATGTGCAGAACAAAAACAGAAACTTTGGCTGTAGCGCGTGAATTTACATTTTTTACTAGAAAGTCAAATGGGTCTGAAACTTTTTGCACATTAGTTCTGTACAAAGTTTAAAATTTTAAAATTTATTTCATAATTATTGGAGTTATAGAAGTTTACTAAACTTCCAGATTACTACAGACTGTCCTGTTTTAGACAGATTCTGTTTTTCGCGTGTTGTTTGCTTATTTTGATGAATCTATGGCTAGTATCGGAGGGTATGAACCATGGATGAGTTGGAATACAGTAGATATTACACCAATATGAATTTATAATGAGTTCACAACAGTACCTAAAGGTAGTGATTTGCTTTATTATACTAATGGATCTCACAAAGTTTTTTTTAAGTTTTGTGTGGATGAAGTGTTCGAAGAACGAAGAGTTACCAATGTGAGAAGAATAAAGAGAGGCAAGAGCTCAAGCTTGGGGATGACCAAGGCACCCCAAGTAAATATTATAAGGATACTCAAGCATCTAAGCTTGGGGATGCCCCGGTTGGCATCCCATCTTTCTTCTTCAACAATTATCGGTATACCTCGGTTTTTGTTTTGTTCACATGATTTGTGTCCTTTGTGTTTTTATTTTTTTCTTTAATAACCATGCTAGTATGAGGCATATCTTCATTGGTTTATAGAATGCTTCATGTGCTTCACTTATATCTTTTAAGTATGATCTTATAGAATTGCTCTTTGAGCTTCACTTAAATCTTTTGAGTATGGTTTCATAGAATGCTTCATGTGCTTCACTTATACATTTTGAGCTTGGATATTGGTTAGCCTATGTTAATTGTAGAACGCTCCATGAACTTCACTTATATCTTTTGGAGTATGAATAGTACTACCATCTAAAGCGGGTTTGGAAGAGTGTCCACTTTAGGAACTAGTGATCCCGCTATTCCGAATGAGAAGAATTTTGCTTATGTGGAGAGTAGAAAAATTTCTATGCTTGTAGATCTTGAAAATAATGTTTTATGAGATGGTTATATTGTTGAATTCATTCATGATGCTACTGAAAATTATTATGAGGGAGGAATATATGCTTGTAGGAGTTGCAATAATATCAAGTTTCCTCTCTATATGCTTAAAGCTTTGAAGTTATACTTGTTTTGCCTTCCTATGCTAGTTGATTCTTGCTCCTATAAATTATGTACTCACAAAATCCCTAGGCATAGGAAGTGTGTTAGACTTAAATATGCTAGTCATATTCTTCATGATGCTCCCTTTATGTTTTAATTCTTATCTTTTATGTGAGCATCATTGAAATCATCATGCCCAGCTAAAAGGCATTAAAGAAAAGTGCTTGTTGGGAGACAACCCAATATTTAACCCTACTGTTTTTGTGTGTTATCATGGTTAAGATACTGTAGTAATCATGTTTTATAGCTTTTGTTTCAATAAAGTGCCAAGTAAGACCTTTCGGAAGACTTGGGAGAAAGTTAATGTGATCTTGCCGTAAAAAACAGAAACTTTGCGCTCACGAGATTAGCTGCCATTTTTTTTACAGAAGAGTGCTTTTGTGCTGAATTTTTTTTAAGAAGATCAATAGACAAATTCCTCATGTCCACAAATTTATTTCATAATTTTTTGAGTAGCAGAAGTATGGTTAGTGTTTAGATCATTACAGACTATTCTGTCTCTGACAGATTCTGTTCTCATTGCATAGTTTGCTTGTTTTCTAGTTCCTATGACTTATATTTCTCAATATAAATTGGAGAAATGACATGGTACAGTAGGCATTGTGTGAGAACAATTATGAACCTTGTCTTTGACAGTACTAAAGTGAATGGTTTACTCTTTATCATACTAACCTATCTCACGAAGTTCCGTTAAGTTTTGTGTGATTGAAGTTTTCAAGCTTTGGGTGAGATATCGATATGAGGAGAATAAGGAGTGGAACGATCCTAAGCTTGGGGATGCCCGAGGCACCCCAAGTTATTATTTAAGGAAGAATCAAGCGCCTAAGCTTGGGGATGCCCCGGAAGGCATCCCCTCTTTAATCTTCAAAACTATCGGTATACCTTACTCGGAACTATCGGTATACCTTACTCCTTGTGGGTTCGACACTCCATACTTATCACTTCCACCTTTGGAAATTGCTACGATGATTCCTTGCACTTGGGGATTATCAAGCTCTTTTCTGGTGCCGTTGCCGGGGAGCAATAGCGTGGGGTTGATATTCTCGTGTGTGCTTGTTTGCTCTCTTCACTAAGTAGATTTTGTTTTTCCTTTTTGTTCCTGTTTAGTTGTGGGTGAAACATACAATTTTTTTAAAATAATGGAAATACCAAAAAACAATTACTTGCCTCTCATGCCTAAAAAGTTTTTCAAAAAGAGAAGTGATTGGAAAGTTATGCATTGAAGAAGTGAGGGTCGACCTTGAGCACTTGTGTTCATGCTCACGGAAACAATGTATAATTTTTCCTTGAAGTTCCTCTGTAAATAATTATCCCCTTGTATATATCCATTGTATTATAAAAATAATGTGCCAAGTTGTGGTTTTAGGATGATTAGATTGCTTGTGTACTATGTGCAGAACAAAAACATAAACTTTGGTTGTAGCGCGTGAATTTAATGTTTTTACTGGAAAGTCAAATGAGTCTGAAACTCTTTGCACATTACTTATGAATTTTTTTTTCAAATTTTCAAATTTATTTCATAATTATTGGAGTTAAAGATGTTCACTAAACTTCCAGATTACTACAGACTATCCTGTTTTAGACAGATTCTGTTTTTCGCGTGTTGTTTGCTTATTTTGATGAATCTATGGCTAGTATCGGAGGGTATGAACCATGGATGAGTTGGAATATAGTAGATATTACACCAATATGAATTTATAATGAGTTCACAATAGTACCTAAAGGTAGTGATTTGCTTTATTATACTAACGGATCTCACAAAGTTTTTGTTAAAGTTTTGTGTGGATGAAGTGTTCGAAGAACGAGGAGTTACCAATGTGAGAAGAATAAAGAGAGGCAAGAGCTCAAGCTTGGGGATGCCCAAGGCACCCCAAGTAAATATTCTAAGGATACTCAAGCATCTAAGCTTGGGGATGCCCCGGTTGGCATCCCATCTTTCTTCTTCAACAATTATCGGTATACCTCGGTTTTTGTTTTGTTCACATGATTTGTGGCCTTTGTGTTTTTCTTTTTTTCTTTAAGAACCATGGTAGTATGAGATATCTCTTCATTGGTTTATAGAATGCTTAATGTGATTCACTTATATCTTTTAAGTATGATCTTATAGAATTGCTCTTTGAGCTTCACTTAAATCTTTTGAGTATTGTTTCATAGAATGCTTCATGTGCTTCACTTATACATTTTGAGCTTTGATATTGGTTAGTCTATGTTAATTGTAGAACGCTCCATGAACTTCACTTATATGTTTTGGAGTATGAATAATACTACCATCTAAAGTGGGTTTGGAAGAGTGTCAACTTTAGGAACTAGTGATCCCGCTATTCCGAATGAGAAGAATTTTGCTTATGTGGAGAGTAGAAAAATTTCTATGCTTGTAGATCTTGAAAAGAATGCTTTATGAGATGTTTATATTGTTGAATTCATTCATGATGCTACTGAAAAATTATTATGAGGGAGGAATATATGCTTGTAGGAGTTGCAATAATATCAAGTTTCCTCTCTATATGCTTAAAGCTTTGAAGTTATACTTGTTTTGCCTTCCTATGCTAGTTGATTCTTGCTCCTATAAATTATGTACTCACAAAATCCCTAGGCATAGGAAGTGGGTTAGAATTAAATATTGTCGGGGATATACCCCGCGGCGTAAACCGTCCGGAAGTATAACCCGGCCGGACTAGGCGTTTCATTGGTAAACCGCCAGATGATTGGCGGTTTACGTGTCTGGCGGTTCACTGATATGACTATTCACGAGCCTGAAGACTCATTGGTGAACCGGCGCGTGTTCCAGATGGATGACAAGGCCCAAGGCCCAGCAGACCGGTTTAGGTTAATGGTGGGCCGGTTTAAGAGGAAAGGCATGAGGAACATTTATCTTACAAGGAGTTAAGACCTGGACTTGTATCCGGTTTGTATTAAGATAGACTAGTCCTAATCCTAATAGGACTCCACATGTAACCCGCCCCTTTAACATATATAAGGAGGGGCAGGGATCCCCAAAAGGGGAGAAGACTCACAAGTTCCACGAGTTGGACAAGTTAGGTTTAGACAATAGCTCTCGAGATAGAGCACTCTTGTAACCGTGGTCATCATCATCAATATCAATGAAGCAGGATGTAGGCTTTTACCTCCTCCGTGAGGGGCCGAACCTGGGTAAAACATTGCGTCTTTCGTCCCGCTCAACCCCTCTCAAGCTACCACATAGATGCGTTGGCCTCGCGACTAAGTCCTGACACTAAGGACATCTGGCGTGATAATTCCACGACAGATATGATGGTTGGAATATATTTCCAAGAGTTATAGCATTGGTCTTTATATAACTCTTGGAAATACATTCCAACCATCATATCTGACCAAGATTCAGATTCGATTGGCGTCAGGATACCTTAGACTCAGGATGCCTGAGAAGAAAAGGTGCAACACAATTTGACGAGATGACATTGTGAGATTCTCAGAAATGATCTATGGAAGCGAGTTCCGAAACAAGAGTTCATCATTAAACCAAGGATAGGATGAGAGGGTGGCTGATGAACTAAACGATAATTCATCGAGATTTCCAAAAGATGGATTTCCGCAATCATGTGAACAAAGAGATCACATTTGTTAGATGAAGTGATATAAGGGGATATGCTCGAGGAAAACATACCCAATTAAAACATTGGTTGAAAGGTGCACCCGAAATATGGGCTAGGTTGCACGACCAATGTCAGAATGGTGATTCAATAATCAATAGTATAATGAACGGCCGACCATTATCTTCAAAGCAATAGGGTTGCTAGAAGGGCAGAATCCAAACAGCACCATTCACTTGTTGGAATCAACACGGGGACCAAGAAAGAATGGTGATGGTGATAAGTATCACTATACCAAGAATAATTAAGAGGTGGAGCAATCCTCATGACATTCTTGACATAAAAGATGGTAATACTCCAAGGTAAAGAAGAACAAATGCTAGATAGCAAGGAACTCAAGGTATAACACAGAAGACGAACAAGTTTGTGTTGGAGGGAAGGCAATAATGTTGTTCATGATAACACAAATCCTTGAGAGGCAAGGATGGTGTTTCTCATCATGAATTCAATTGATATCCAGGAAGAACTCAAAATGTTGGTGATGATCACGACACATTTGTCGAGAGATTTCATGAAGATGTAATCTATCGGCGATGACATCAAGTAAAAGGAATTATGAAGCAAAAGGTTATTGGAACCATGGGTACGACACAAACTCGGGGTCAAGTTTGTTGTCTGAGGTGAAACAATAAGACGAGGAAAATCAACGTAAGATTAGCTCATCATCAAAAATTGTGCTCCGAGAAGAAGGACCAGGTAGCACAGTTAAAAGTTTGCACGATAATGATATAGCCGATAAGGCTTGGAAATGACTTGAAGCATTATTAAACTCGTAAGTAACGAGAATTACTTAGAGTTATTGAATCAGAGTGCGGAATCGATTCACTTACCGGTGTTCTTGAGCGACCAACTCAGAACCCATGAAAAATTGGAATTAGTGAGAATGTAGCACTTGATGAAGAACTCATAAGAAGTTATGCAGTTCCATGATAATCTCGAGATACCAGGGGGTAATACTCGATGACAGATCAAGGTAGAGGTTGGACTAGGGTATTGCTCTGCAGAAGACAAGTGCTCAAACTTGCACAAAAAACGGAATCAAGGAGAAACATGGTTGGAACCACGTCCACGGATACAAGATGAACTTATATCAAGGGGATAATTATTTTAAGAGAAGCTTCCATGATAAGGTATACATCGTGTCCATGGGCATGAACACCGGGTTCAAGGTCGACTCCCACTTGTTCAACGCATAACCTTTCATTCACCTCTCGTATTTCGAAAATGACATTAGTTGTTGAAAGTTTTTACCTGGTGCAATACCAGATAAGTATGACCCATGTAATATTTCGGGTTCACACGGATTAGGGAAGGCGTAGGTTCAACCCATCAGGGAATCTTAGGAACATATACCTCAAACTTCAGGAGTAAATAACACAAGCTTGAAAGCAGAGCATGGTTGGTCAATCAGAGGATAGATTTACCAGTGGAGAAAGAACTTCCAAAGTGATCGAATATGAAGGTCGCTGTCGGATAAAATCCAACAAAGGATCTGCCGGTCCATAACAGAGCTGACGTGAGCATCGGCACACAACCAGAGGAAGTAACAATGCAAAGACATTGGATTATGGAAACAACTTACTAATCCAGAGCTCAAATGCAAAGGAATTACGATTTTCAAATCAAGGGATTAGAAGCAATGTTCTGATTAGGGATGGATAAGTTGAATAGCCTTAGGGGTACAATCGACGGCAATTGGATTTGCTGAGAACCAGCTCATGTTTAAAATGACACCTGAGCCGGAAAGATAATTTAAAAGGATCAACTGATGATTGCGTGCATTCACACTCATGTTGAATCAAAGGGATCAAAAAATGACGGTGTCTAAGGATACTAACGAATATTGCCAGACATATGGAAAGCATCCATCATGCAAGCAGACAAGTATTGTAGAGCAATAAGCTACTAAGGATTTTTGGAGGATTGAATAGTATTTCGATGACCATTGTGAAACACATGAACAACTGGGGGATGAGCGGATACTCGATAAGTGCGAGAATTATCCGTAGGGGTATTCAGGTGACAAAGAACAACAAGGCAGTAAGCTCAAAGGATTATCGAAACAACGACGAGTATTTCGGGGTATCTTGTAATAAAAAGACCAACTGGGAATAAAAGTAAGAACGACATGTGTAATTATTTATCCATAGGGATTTTTTGGTGGTAGGGAATTGCAAAAGCAATGGCACAAAGTTTCGGGAGAACATCAGAGAGTATTATCAGAATCTTCTGTTGAAGCAGTCGATCATCTGTAATGAAGGGCTCTCCGGGAGAAAGTGATAACGAGATCCTAATGTTAGATTTAGCAAAATTCATTTAACCCGAATAGAAGAGAGTTCAGAGTCCTAGAGTAAGGATCGAGGAGTAAAAGATCCTAATACCACCCAGATGGCGACGTGGGCCCGTAAGCCGCACAACCATGTTAGTAAAAGTTTTTCAATGACTAGACTCGACTTCGGCCAAGGAGTTGGAAAGGGGGATTCCTACAGGCAGTCGGCTCTGATACCAACTTGTGACGCCCCCGATTTGACCATACACTAATCATACACGCAAACATGTACGATCAAGATCAGGGACTCACGGGAAGATATCACAACACAACTCTACAAATAAAATAAGTCATACAAGCATCATATTACAAGCTAGGGGCCTCGAGGGCTCGGATACAAGAGCTCGATCATAGACGAGTCAGCGGAAGCAACGATATCTGAGTACAGACATAAGTTAAACAAGATTGCCTTAATAAGGCTAGCACAAACTGGGATACAGATCGAAAGAGGCGCAGGCCTCCTGCCTGGGATCCTCCTAATCTACTCCTGGTCGTCGTCAGCGGGCTGCACGTAGTAGAAGGCACCTCCAGTGTAGTAGGAGTCGTCGTCGACAGTGGGGACTGGCTCCTGGGCTCCATCGTCTGGTAGCAGCAATCGGGTACAGAAAGGGGGGAAAGAGGGAGCAAAGCAACCGTGAGTACTCATCCAAAGTACTCGCAAGCAAGGAGCTACACTAAATATGTATGCATTGGTATCAAATGGAATAAGGGTATCATATGTGGACTGAACTGCAGAATGCCGGAATAAGAGGGGGATAGCTAATCCTGTCGAAGACTACGCTTCTGGCAGCCTCCGTCTTACGCGGTCCAACCCGGCGTGCGCCACTCGGTCGCTGACGTCATGAAGGCTTCGGCTGATACCACGACGTCGAGTGCCCATAACTGTCCCCGCGTAGATGGTTAGTGCGTATAGGCCAGTGGCCAGACTCAGATCAAATACCAAGATCTCGTTAAACGTGTTAAGTATCCGCGAACGCTGACCAGGGCCAGGCCCACCTCTCGCCTAGGTGGTCTCAACCTGCCCTGTCGCTCTGCCACAAAGTAACAGTCGGGGGCCATCGGGAACCCAGGCCCACCTCTACCGGGATGGAGCCACCTGCCCCTTCAGCCCCCAACTCCGAACAGTACCACAGGTAATGTAACAGTGTAAAGTATATAGTATATGCCCGTGATCACCTCCCGAAGTGATCACGTCCCAGTATTATAGCATGGCAGACAGACAAGAGTGTAGGGCCACTAATGGAACACTGGCATCCTATACTAAGCATTAGGATTGCAGGTAAAGGTAACAATAGTAGTAGCAAGGACATGCTATGCATCAGAATAGGATTAACGGAAAGCAGTAAAATTGCTACACTACTCTAATGCAAGCAGTAGAAAGAGAGTAGGCGATATCTGGTGATCAAGGGGGGGGTGGGGGCTTGCCTGGTTGCTCTGGCAAGGAGGGGTCGTCAGCACCGTAGTCGAACTGGGGGTCGCCGGCAGCGGCGTTAGTCTCGTAGTCTACCGGAGAGAAGAGGGGGAAGAAATAGTAAATGCGGAGCAAACCAAGCATCAAAAAATATAACAAGGCAATACGTAGTGCCAGGGGTGATCTAACGCGGTAGTAAGTGACACTGGTGAAGGGGGGAAACATCCGGGAAAGTATCCCCGGTGTTTCGCGTTTTCAGGCAGATGAAACGGAGGGGGAAAGTTGCGAGTTCGATAGATTAGGGATGTGTGGCGGACGAACGGGCTGCGCATCCGGAATCATCTCGTCATTCTGAGCAACTTTCATGTACAAAGTTTTTCCATTCGAGCTACGGTTTATTTTATATTAATTTTAAAAAGATTTAATCATTTTTAGGATTTATTTAATTATTCTAAATCAACATTATCCAGAATAGTGTTTGCTGATGTCAGCATGACGTCAGCGGTCAATTGTGACCGTTGACCGGTCAAACTGACAGGTGGGGCCCGTTCGTCATTGTCTTAGACTAACTAAGCAGGTTTAATTAGTTTAATTAAGTTATTATGTTAATTGAACAGATTTAATAAGTTAATTAATTATCTAATTAATTAATATTTTTCTAGTTAATTTTCAAATTTCTGGATTTAAGTTAATTCGAAATTAAATTTGTATTTAAATGATATGGGTACACAGGAAGTGTACCCAGAGTGTGTCTAAGGGGCTGACAGGTGGGGCCCTGGTCAAATGTCCAGCCAGCGTTTGACTGGACCGTTGACTTGTCAAAAGGGGCCCATGGGACCCGCATGTCATTGATACATGTTTTACTAAACAACATTTGATTAGCTAATCCGGTTGATTAGGTTATTAAGCAAGTTAATTAAGTTAACTAATTAACTTACTAATTAATTAATTGATTAACTAATTAATTAACCATTATTATTTAAATAATCTCCTTTTTTATTCCTGGGCGTGGGGCCTCCTAGTCAGTGGCTCGGGGGGAGGCTGACAAGCGCTGGGCATGCGGGTTTCGGGTGCTGTGGGCGCGGGGCATCGCCCGAACGGCGCGGGCGCGCGGCCAGGCGGCGGAGCAAGGCCAGTCGGGCGGGGCCGGCGGCGCGCAGCGGTCACCGGCGACAAGCTACGTGGGGCGGCACGGGGCAGACGAGGTAGGTGAGCAGCGGGGCCGCGGTGGGCACAACACCTAGGTGCGGGACGGCGAGGTCCGGCTGGCAAGCAGGGCAACAGGCACGGGGACGTGCGCGCGCGAGCGGTGAACGACGCCGGCGACAGAGATCGAGGGGGAGAGGCCGATGGCCTCACCAGCGTTGAAGAGGAGCGGGGCGGCGAGGCTCGCGGGCGACCCATGGGGAGGAGATGAGGAAGCCACGGCGAGGTCGATCCGGCGCAGGGCGGCGATGGTGGGGTAGTGCCGGCGAGGCAGCGCTTGGCGCCGGCGATGACGGCGGGGTCGGGGGCGATGCATTCAGATCGGGGAGAGGGGGCGATGAGGGTTGGTGGAGCCGGCGAGGAGGAGTCAAAGACGGAGCGGCGACAACACGGGCGATGGGGGGGCGCTCCGGCGAGGTGGCTGTGACGACGCGGCGTCAGGGGCCGATCTGGATCGGGAGGTTACAGGAGGGAGGAGAGGGGATCGTGCGAGGGGGGCGAGTGGGGAAGTGGGGGGTTCGGTCTAGGGTTACGGATGGGGGCGGGGGGGGGGGGGGGGGGGGGGGGGGGGGGGGGGGGGGGGGGGGGGGGGGGGGGGGGGGGGGGGGGGCGGTAAGTAGGCCACGGGGTAGACGGGCCTGCCGGCTAGGCCAAGGCCCAGTTGGGCCGGGGGGTTCTATCTTCTTTTTTGATTCCTTTTTATCTTTTCATAATTTTCTTTTATTCTGTTTTATTTTAGTTTCCTATTAATTTTAGTTTTAGTAAAACATACACATAGCATCTAAATTAGTATTTCAATTTAGTCCATAGCCACAAAAAGTCTAGTCCTCAATTAATTTAGTTTCAAATTTTATTAATTACAAAAGGTATTTAAATAATTGTTTTTACTGATGTTTTATTCATCTTATAGTATTTAAGCATGTTATAAAGGTGTGGTTTCTCCACCAAAATTACCTATGCAATATTTGGTTCACCCCAAACATTTTAGTTTAATATTTGAAAAGTTTTATTGTTTGCTTGATTTTGAATTTGAATTTGAATCAGTTTTGAACTAACACGAGATTAGCAACAGTAACCATCGTGACATGGCATTAAGGATGGCAATTTTATCCATGGACATGGATATCCATGGATATCCGACCTAAATGGATAGGGTTTGGATATGCTTTTGTGTCCATGGGCGGTGCCCAAACCCGCCCCGATTGTTCGTGGATAGGGAATGGATATAATCTTGTACCCATGGATATACCAAAACCCAACCCGACATTATGACTTAATGGAGGAAAATCTGCTATCCCTGCGCCACAGCAATTTTACACTTTTTTAATCTAAAACATGCATAAGAAATTACACAATCCCCATCATAGCTTTTATTAGTTGACATTCAATCCCTCCGTAACATACTCCAACACTCCTTCCCTTATTTTTACCTCCTTCTTAAACGACTCATCATTCTCATCTGTTACAAAAATACTAAATGATCTTAGGTTGTTAGTGGATGTTGATTTACCAAAAGTGAAGCCTAGCCTGCCACGAGGTGAAGAATGTAAGAGTTTATGTTAATATTGTGTTATGTCTTATTTATATGTCTCGACAGGACCCAATGGATATCCAGTGGGTATGGATATCCATCAGATTTGGACATGGACACAATTTTTCACCCATGGATTTTTTCATGGGCGGGTAAAGACTGTCTTCATGGATATGGATATGGATTTGATATTATTCAACCCGATCCAAACCCGACCCGTTGCCATCCTTACGTGGCATCATTAGTAGAAGATTATTGTAGCTTAATTATCGGGCGTCACAAGTGCCAAGTAAGACCTTTGGGAAGACTTGGGTGAAATTTAATGTGATCTTGCTGTAAAAAAATAGAAACTTTGCGTTCACGAGATTAGCTGCCATTTTTTTTACAGAAGAGTTCTTTGGTGCTGATTCTTTTTGCAGAAGATTAATAGACAAATTCCTCACGTCCACCAATTTATTTCATAATTGTTTGATTAGCATAAGTATGGTTAGTGTTCAGATCATTACAGACTGTTCTGTCTCTGACAGATTCTGTTCTCATTGCATAGTTTGCTTGTTTTCTAGTTCCTATGACTTATATTTCTCAATATAAATTGTAGAAATGATATGGTACAGTAGGCATTGTGTGAGAACAATTATGAACCTTGTCTTTGACAGTACCAAAGTGAATGGTTTACTCTTTATCATACTAACCTATCTCACGAAGTTCCGTTAAGTTTTGTGTGATTGAAGTTTTCAAGCTTTGGGTGAGATATCGATATGAGGAGAATAAGGAGTGGAAAGACCCTAAGCTTGGGGATGCCCGAGGAACCCCAAGGTAATATTTAACGAAGACTCAAGCGCCTAAGCTTGGGGATTCCCCGAAAGGCATCCCCTCTTTCGTCTTCAAAACTTTCGGTATACCTTACTCGGAGCTATATTTTTATTCGTCACATGATATGTGTTTTTCTTGGAGCGTATTTTCAATTTTACTTGCTGTTTGAATAAAATCATTGGATCTGAATTATTAAATGAAAAATAATCCTCCCATGGCTAGTTAATTATTTGACTACTCAGTGTCCTTCACTATTATCTTTTGGAGTAGCTTGTCATTTACTCACGTGCTTCACGTATATCCTATGAGTAAATTGTTGAATAATTGAACTTCATAAATCTGAATTTATATATGTTTCATATGCTTATACCATGGGGAGTAATGACTTCACATAGAATAAGTATAGGTAGTAAACTTATTGAAAGTTAGCAAACGTAGAATTGGTCACTTGAACAATTCATGAAAGAATATTGAAGGAAGAGAGATTTCACATATAAATATACTATCTTGGACATCTTTTGTAATTGTGAGCACTCATTAAAATATGACATGCTAAAAGGTTGATGTCGGACAAGGAAGACAACGTAATGGGTTATGTTTTCTTATACCCGAAATAAAGTATATTGTCTTGAATCATCCAACATGTTGAGCTTGCTCCCCCCCCCCCTCATGCTAGCCAAATTCTTTGCACCAAGTAGAGATACTACTTGTGCTTCCAAACATTCCTTAAATTAGTTTTGCCATGAGAGTCCACCATACCTACTTATGGATTGATTAAGATCCTTCAAGTAAGCTGTCATCGGTGCATGCAATAAAAATTGCCTTCTAAACATGTATGATCTATTAATGTGGAGAAAATAAGCTTTATACGATCGTGTGATGTGGAAGAAATAACATCGACGAACTGCATAATAAAGGTCCATATCACAAGTGGCAATATAAAGTGACATTCTTTTGCATTAAGATTTTGTGCATCCAACTATAAAAGCGCATGACAACCTCTGCTTCCCTCTGTGAAGGGCCTATCTTCTACTTTTATCTTCTACCATTATGCAAGAGTCATGGTGATCTTCACCTTTCCTTTTTACATTTTATCCTTTGGCAAGCACATTGTGTTGGAAAGATCCTGATATATATATATATATATATATATATATATATATATATGTATGTATGTATATATATAGGCACACTAAACTAGGCCTGAGCGCATATTGCTTATTCTGCGCTCCGGCCACACCGCATGGTCGGTGCCTCGCTAAACAAGCCAGCGTGCTGAGTACATTTGGCTCACACTTGATCGTAATCATGAGTAAAATATAGTACAACATAGTAACCGCTTTACTACAAGCACGCTTCTAATTTGGTGGGAACTGATGGTAACCCATGTCAACTTGTTTACGATGATGCATGGTAATCCAAGGTGGTAGCTCTAGTAATTCATTCATTTCTAGTAATTCATCCACGTTGCGCTCTCTTGTGAGTGTATAGTAACTTCAAGTGTTAATCCTAGATTCAACTAGCACATCGTAATTCAATTACGTAGCAATTGGCTCGTACCAAAGCCGTCTGACTCAGCTAATTACCAAAACAAAAGCTAGTGAGGTAATGCTTTTACTATACTCTTGCAAATAGTTATGAGCATGTAGACTAAAGGAAAACTGGCGAACTAAATCCACCCGTGCACAACTCCTCTATGTAGTTGGTGGTGGTAAAAGAATCCATTAGGTTTACTGCTGAACATGAAGTGGATTACCATCAAATCTCAACACACTAGAAGTAGTAAAAGAGTCTACCACCTTTACTATAAATCATAGGGTGTGTTACTATCAAGTTTCATGTTGATTTTGATTCAGACTTGGAGCATTACTATGTGTCTCATTATTTTACGATCACACGTGCGAAAGAAAAAAATGGCTAGTTGTTTTGCATGGAGGAGGGTGGTGTGTGGCTGACGGTAACACAATTAATTAAATTACTATATTTTCTAGCAATTTTACCATGCTTAATAGGATGACCTTGCGAGGCGGAGAAGTTGTCCGTGACATCTAGTAACAAATTAAATGGCATTACTTTTTTTGCATGTGGTTTTACCATCATTAGTAATCACTTGATTGGTGGAGTGGCACGCGTTATGGGCATAGCGGCCGGAGCACACGATTAGGATTTTGCGCGCTCGCGCATATATATCCAATTGGATGTAAGTTTTCATGAACTATTGTTGTTGACATTACCCTTGAGGTAAAACGTTGAGAGGCAAAACTATAAGCCCCTATCTTTCTCTGTGTCCGATTAAAACTTTGAACCCACAAATATCACAT